>NW_027258224.1:0-5000 GCF_045791955.1 Oncorhynchus clarkii lewisi | reverse complement strand
TATATCCAACAAGGAGATGTGGGTCCCGAGGACGTTGAGAGATGCCTTCAAAACCAGCCACTAGGAGCAACAGTGAGCTCTATATCCAACAAGGAGATGTGGGACCCGAGGACGTTGGGAGATGCCTTCAAACCCAGCCACTAGGGGAAACAGTGAGCTCTATATCCAACAAGGAGATGTGGGTCCCGAGGACGTTTGGAGATGCCTTCAAAACCAGCCACTAAGGGGCAACAGTGAGCTCTATATCCAACAAGGAGATGTGGGTCCCGAGGACGTTGGGAGATGCCTTCAAAACCAGCCACTAGGGGCAACAGTGAGCTCTATATCCAACAAGGAGATGTGGGTCCCAAGGACGTTGGGAGATGCCTTCAAAACCAGCCACTAGGGGCAACAGTGAGCTCTATATCCAGCAAGGAGATGTGGGTCCCGAGGACGTTGGGAGATGCCTTCAAAACCAGCCACTAGGGGCAACAGTCAGCTCTATATCCAACAAGGAGATGTGGGACCCGAGGACGTTGGGAGATGCCTTCAAAACCAGCCACTAGGGGCAACAGTGAGCTCTATATCCAACAAGGAGATGTGGGACCCGAGGACGTTGGGAGATGCCTTCAAACCCAGCCACTAGGAGCAACAGTGAGCTCTATATCCAACAAGGAGATGTAGGACCCGAGGACGTTGGGAGATGCCTTCAAACCCAGCCACTAGGAGCAACAGTGAGCTCTATATCCAACAAGGAGATGTGGGTCCCGAGGATGTTGAGAGATGCCTTCAAAACCAGCCACTAGGAGCAACAGTGAGCTCTATATCCAACAAGGAGATGTGGGTCCCGAGGACGTTGGGAGATGCCTTCAAAACCAGCCACTAAGGGGCAACAGTGAGCTCTATATCCAGCAAGGAGATGTGGGACCCGAGGACGTTGGGAGATGCCTTCAAAACCAGCCACTAGGGGCAACAGTCAGCTCTATATCCAACAAGGAGATGTGGGTCCCGAGGACATTGGGAGATGCCTTCAAAACCAGCCACTAGGGGCAACAGTCAGCTCTATATCCAACAAGGAGATGTGGGACCCGAGGACGTTGGGAGATGCCTTCAAACCCAGCCACTAGGAGCAACAGTGAGCTCTATATCCAACAAGGAGATGTGGGTCCCGAGGATGTTGGGAGATGCCTTCAAAACCAGCCACTAGGAGCAACAGTGAGCTCTATATCCAACAAGGAGATGTGGGTCCCGAGGACGTTGAGAGATGCCTTCAAAACCAGCCACTAGGAGCAACAGTGAGCTCTATATCCAACAAGGAGATGTGGGACCCGAGGACGTTGGGAGATGCCTTCAAACCCAGCCACTAGGGGAAACAGTGAGCTCTATATCCAACAAGGAGATGTGGGTCCCGAGGACGTTTGGAGATGCCTTCAAAACCAGCCACTAAGGGGCAACAGTGAGCTCTATATCCAACAAGGAGATGTGGGTCCCGAGGACGTTGGGAGATGCCTTCAAAACCAGCCACTAGGGGCAACAGTGAGCTCTATATCCAACAAGGAGATGTGGGTCCCAAGGACGTTGGGAGATGCCTTCAAAACCAGCCACTAGGGGCAACAGTGAGCTCTATATCCAACAAGGAGATGTGGGTCCCGAGGACGTTGGGAGATGCCTTCAAAACCAGCCACTAGGGGCAACAGTCAGCTCTATATCCAACAAGGAGATGTGGGACCCGAGGACGTTGGGAGATGCCTTCAAAACCAGCCACTAGGGGCAACAGTGAGCTCTATATCCAACAAGGAGATGTGGGTCCCAAGGACGTTGGGAGATGCCTTCAAAACCAGCCACTAGGGGCAACAGTGAGCTCTATATCCAACAAGGAGATGTGGGTCCCGAGGACGTTGGGAGATGCCTTCAAAACCAGCCACTAGGGGCAACAGTCAGCTCTATATCCAACAAGGAGATGTGGGACCCGAGGACGTTGGGAGATGCCTTCAAAACCAGCCACTAGGGGCAACAGTGAGCTCTATATCCAACAAGGAGATGTGGGACCCGAGGACGTTGGGAGATGCCTTCAAAACCAGCCACTAGGGGCAACAGTCAGCTCTATATCCAACAAGGAGATGTGGGACCCGAGGACGTTGGGAGATGCCTTCAAAACCAGCCACTAGGGGCAACAGTGAGCTCTATATCCAACAAGGAGATGTGGGTCCCGAGGACGTTGGGAGATGCCTTCAAAACCAGCCACTAGGGGCAACAGTCAGCTCTATATCCAACAAGGAGATGTGGGACCCGAGGACGTTGGGAGATGCCTTCAAAACCAGCCACTAGGGGCAACAGTGAGCTCTATATCCAACAAGGAGATGTGGGTCCCGAGGACGTTGAGAGATGCCTTCAAAACCAGCCACTAGGGGCAACAGTGAGCTCTATATCCAACAAGGAGATGTGGGTCCCGAGGACGTTGGGAGATGCCTTCAAAACCAGCCACTAGGGGCAACAGTGAGCTCTATATCCAACAAGGAGATGTGGGTTTACCTAGTGTGTTGTGGACAGGGATGTCGGATGGGCGTAAACTGTGAACTCCGTTCATTCCCTGTGTTAGACGGTAATATATATATTCAATCCCTGTGTTAGTCGCTAATATATATATTCACCCTGCGTTAGATGCTAATATATGTATTCAATCCCTGTGTTAGACGCTAATATATATGTATTCAATCCCTGTGTTAGACGCTAATATATATATATTCAATCCCTGTGTTAGACGCAAATATATATATTTATATATATATTTACAGTGTTCTCCTATCCCAAACCTTCAGTCTTAACGTTAACCATTCGGAATAAATACAGGAGGAAGTGCGGTAGGGTGTCTGAAACAGGCTCCAGATTTGACGTTTGGAGCAACATCAAAATTTGACATTTGGAAAAATGTGGATGAACGTCAGAATTGGTCAAACTGTGAGATCTTGTTGGTTTTGGAGGGTAACCGGACCCCATGTAGTGGGCCTCAATCTCTGAAGGGTGATTGATTTTACACTCAAAAGTCTAATTACCCTCCCTGCGTCTTTAGGCATACCTGATGTGTGTGTGTGTGTGTATGTGTGTGTGTGTGTGTGTGTGTGTGTGTGTGTGTGTGTGTGTGTGTGTGTGTGTGTGTGTGTGTGTGTGTGTGTGTGTATTTTGTGTAAAGCTGATAACAAGGGTTGTCAATGTGCCTGTGTTGGTTTGCCTATGAAGGGGTATGGTGTCCTGTGAGGCCCAATAGGAACGGATTAGGCAGGATACGGGGAGTGTCTCTCTGACTTTTGGAAGGACCTTAAAAAAAAACTATTACCCCATCACAATATAACCCAACAATGTAAACAATCTGAGACGCTACCCATCATCCCTTCACCAGATTCACTCCATAGGCAAATACACACCTACACACACAGGACACTGTACCACTCCATAGGCAAATACACACACCTACACACACAGGACACTGTACCACTCCATAGGCAAATACACACACCTACACACACAGGACACTGTACCACTCCATAGGCAAATACACACACCTACACACACAGGACACTGTACCACTCCATAGGCAAATACACACACCTACACACACAGGACACTGTACCACTCCATAGGCAAATACACACACCTACACACACAGGACACTGTACCACTCCATAGGCAAATACACACACCTACACACACAGGACACTGTACCACTCCATAGGCAAATACACACCTACACACACAGGACACTGTACCACTCCATAGGCAAATACACACACCTACACACACAGGACACTGTACCACTCCATAGGCAAATACACACACCTACACACACAGGACACTGTACCACTCCATAGGCAAATACACACACCTACACACACAGTAAACTGTACCACTCCATAGGCAAATACACACCTACACACACAGGACACTGTACCACTCCATAGGCAAATACACACACCTACACACACAGGACACTGTACCACTCCATAGGCAAATACACACACCTACACACACAGGACACTGTACCACTCCATAGGCAAATACACACACCTACACACACAGGACACTGTACCACTCCATAGGCAAATACACACACCTACACACACAGGACACTGTACCACTCCATAGGCAAATACACACACACACACAGGACACTACACACACAGGACACTGTACCACTCCATAGGCAAATACACACACCTACACACACAGGACACTGTACCACTCCATAGGCAAATACACACACCTACACACACAGGACACTGTACCACTCCATAGGCAAATACACACCTACACACACAGTAAACTGTACCACTCCATAGGCAAATACACACCTACACACACAGGACACTGTACCACTCCATAGGCAAATACACACACCTACACACACAGGACACTGTACCACTCCATAGGCAAATACACACACCTACACACACAGGACACTGTACCACTCCATAGGCAAATACACACACCTACACACACAGGACACTGTACCACTCCATAGGCAAATACACACACACACACACACACAGGACACTGTACCACTCCATAGGCAAATACACACCTACACACACAGGACACTGTACCACTCCATAGGCAAATACACACACCTACACACACAGGACACTGTACCACTCCATAGGCAAATACACACACCTACACACACAGGACACTGTACCACTCCATAGGCAAATACACACACCTACACACACAGGACACTGTACCACTCCATAGGCAAATACACACCTACACACACAGGACACTGTACCACTCCATAGGCAAATACACACCTACACACACAGGACACTGTACCACTCCATAGGCAAATACACACACCTACACACACAGGACACTGTACCACTCCATAGGCAAATACACACCTACACACACAGGACACTGTACCACTCCATAGGCAAATACACACCTACACACACAGGACACTGTACCACTCCATAGGCAAATACACACCTACACACACAGGACACTGTACCACTCCATAGGCAAATACA
>NW_027258223.1:0-93038 GCF_045791955.1 Oncorhynchus clarkii lewisi | reverse complement strand
TGTGACTGGGTTAGATCCAGGGCATACTGTAACAACTATATATGACTGGGTTAGATCCAGGGCATACTGTAACAACTATATATGACTGGGTTAGATCCAGGGCATACTGTAACAACTATATATGACTGGGTTAGATCCAGGGCATACTGTAACAACTATATGACTGGGTTAGATCCAGGGCATACTGTAACTATATATGACCGGGTTAGATCCAGGGCATACTGTAACAACTATATACCACGAGTTAGATCCAGGGCGTACTGTAACAACTATATATGACTGGGTTAGATCCAGGGCGTACTGTAACAACTATATGACTGGGTTAGATCCAGGGCGTACTGTAACAACTATATATGACTGGGTTAGATCCAGGGCGTACTGTAACAACTATATGACTGGGTTAGATCCAGGGCGTACTGTAACAACTATATATGACTGGGTTAGATCCAGGGCGTACTGTAACAACTATATATGACTGGGTTAGATCCAGGGCATACTGTAACTATATATGACTGGGTTAGATCCAGGGCATACTGTAACAACTATATGACTGGGTTAGATCCAGGGCGTACTGTAACAACTATATGACTGGGTTAGATCCAGGGCGTACTGTAACAACTATATGACTGGGTTAGATCCAGGGCGTACTGTAACAACTATATGACTGGGTTAGATCCAGGGCGTACTGTAACAACTATATATTACTGGGTTAGATCCAGGGCGTACTGTAACAACTATATATGACTGGGTTAGATCCAGGGCATACTGTAACAACTATATGACTGGGTTAGATCCAGGGCATACTGTAACAACTATATATGACTGGGTTAGATCCAGGGCATACTGTAACAACTATATGACTGGGTTAGATCCAGGGCATACTGTAACTATATATGACTGGGTTAGATCCAGGGCGTACTGTAACAACTATATATGACTGGGTTAGATCCAGGGCATACTGTAACAACTATATGACTGGGTTAGATCCAGGGCATACTGTAACAACTATATGACTGGGTTATATCCAGGGCATACTGTAACAACTATATATGACCGGGTTAGATCCAGGGCATACTGTAACAACTATATATGACCGGGTTAGATCCAGGGCGTACTGTAACAACTATATATATGACTGGGTTAGATCCAGGGCGTACTGTAACAACTATATATGACTGGGTTAGATCCAGGGCGTACTGTAACAACTATATATGACGGTTAGATCCAGGGCGTACTGTAACAAATATATATGACTGGGTTAGATCTAGGGCATACTGTAACAACTATATATGACCGGGTTAGATCCAGGGCGTACTGTAACAACTATAGCGCTAGGTTTGACTCTCTGCCTATAATAATTAATCTTGAGATACTGGGCTATGATAGGGCGGTGTCTCGGTTCTGTTTAGACAAGTCTCTCCATTTCATTGATTCCTGTATCTATCCAACTCCCCCTCCCCTGTCTGGAAAATGCCGGTTTCCAGCTCTCTCTCTCTCTCCTTCAAATCAGTCCTGTCTTTATCTACTTGATCACACTCATAATATGCTACTACCTCTCTCCTTCCCTCTCTGTCTCAGCAGTAAGTGCAGGCCGTGTGCCTCAGACATGTCTTGACAGTAGAGATGGAGGAATGGAAAAAGTGAGTGATTCTAGGGCATTCCAGCCCGGCAAAGTCCCCCTCCTTTTAGTCTGAACTGGAACACTGATCCCCGGGCAGAACCCGACTGGAACACCGATCCCCGGGCAGAACCCGACTGGAACACTGATCCCCGGGCAGAACCCGATTAGAGTCAAGTTGCTCCTCAGAGGCTGATCCGAAGTCAGTTTTGCATTTCTCCCCCTAATAGTAAAGGTTAGGATTTGGTAATGGGTAAGCTGATCCTAGAGCAACTTCTATCATTATGACCCACTTAAACCCTTTTTTGATTTTCTGATGACCCATCAAATTCTAGCCACAGTCCTGAGATGATTCTCTGTCCCAATAAGATCTGGCCATGATGCACCCACCGTTTGGGAACATCTGTCTAAGCCCATTCTTCTCCACTCCCTCTCCACTCAGCTCCAATGGGTTTTACTGCTTTCACTGTTCAGTTCAAAGTACAATTACACAGCTGAATGAGGTGGCTATAAGACTGTGGTGATTAAGCAATGATTAGGATATTAAAACAGCAATCTGAAGAAACTCTTACTGCCGAGAGACTACAGCGCCCTTAGGAGAGGAATAACTACAGCCCGGCGCACCGAGGAGAGGAATAACTACAGCCCGGCGCCCCGAGGAGAGGAATAACTCCAGCCCGGCGCCCCGAGGAGAGGAATAACTCCAGCCCGGCGCCCCGAGGAGAGGAATAACTCCAGCCCGGCGCCCCGAGGAGAGGAATAACTCCAGCCCGGCGCCCCGAGGAGAGGAATAACTCCAGCCCAGCGCACCGAGGAGAGGAATAACTCCAGCCCGGCGCCCGAGGAGAGGAATAACTCCAGCCCTGCGCCCCGAGGAGAGGAATAACTCCAGCCCTGCGCCCCGAGGAGAGGAATAACTCCAGCCCTGCGCCACGAGGAGAGGAATAACTCCAGCCCTGCGCCCCGAGGAAAGGAATAACTCCAGCCCTGCGCCCCGAGGAGAGGAATAACTCCAGCCCTGCGCCCCGAGGAGAGAAATAACTACAGCCCAGCGCCCCGAGGAGAGGAATAACTACAGCCCAGCGCCCCGAGGAGAGGAATAACTACAGCCCGGCACCCTGAGGAGAGGAATAACTACAGCCCGACGCCCTGAGGAGAGGAATAACTACAGCCCGGCACCCTGAGGAGAGGAATAACTACAGCCCGGCTCCCCAAGGAGAGGAATAACTGTCTGTGTGTTTGTCTTACTAGAGGGTGGGACTGTGTGCGTTTCACAGAGTGTAAAATAACGATCCTAGTATGTGTGTTCTCACCCCAAGCAAGACTAACAGCAGAGGCATGGGTCAAGCACTGAAATGGATGTTGCTCAGGAAATGAAACACCCCTCTCAACTATACTAAAATCAGAGTAAATAAAAAGCTTAAATATTGAAAGAAGCACACCGTGAAGATATACATTTAATGTATCTTTTCCAATTATGAATGTCAAGTAACTTTCACAGACGGACTGACAGACAGACACAGAAAGAGAGAGAGATCAGTGTGCTGCCTGCACCACTACAAAACAAACCAAGAAGACATCTCACAATAAATGCCCATGTATGTAGGTTTCATTTTAAACGTAGCTACAACCTTGTAATGACAACAGACGCATGAACACACACACACACACACTGCACATTGGCCTCAGCATATTGTCACACACAACCTCAAAACAACACAGTGACGTGCAGAGAGAGAGCAACCTCTACTTCCGTGTAAAACTGGAACTGCCAAATACGTCTCTAGACACAGATCTAGGATCAGATTTCCTGCCCCCCCCCCCCCAGTCATAACGTTGAAAGGGGATATCTCCTCGACCACTTATCGGTTTCCGGGTCACGGAGGAGAGGACGAATTAAAGGCTATGGAGGACAGACTTTTGCTCAAATGAGAAAAAGGCCATTTGGCTCATCAAAGAGCAAGACAGGACCAGGGAAGGGGAAATTCAAACCATACTACTACCACCATATTGCTGTAAGACAACAAGGTTAGGACAACGGCAAGGCCGATACACAACATCTATGTACAGCCGAGAAGAGAGGTTAGGAAGCTAACGCTATCACTAGAGCAGCCTGACCTCCAGCTACAGAACTAGCCCCAGGGTAAGGACACAGTAGGCCACTCAAACCCCATGTCCCCCTAACCATGGCAACCACGTCACATGACCGGTAGGCCAATGACAATGCAAGACAGTGTGTAAACCTCATGACCACTTCCTGATGGCTGAAAAGTCTAAACAAACACAGGGTCCATACAGTGGGGAAGGGCGCTCAGGATGTTACAGACAACAACAACAAAAAGTACTGTGTAGAATCTGCTCTACTTCACAGCATGACAGTAGAAGACAAGGTAGTGACTTGGTTGTTAAAGGCAGAGTACTTAAGGCTAGACACCTTTAAAGTACGCTACTGTTACATAGCATTTATAACGTCTCAGTTCGAAAAATTTAAATACATTTTCTACCCTAGACGGCTCTGAACTGTTCATGTCACTCAACAGAACCCTGTTTGGTAACGATGAGAGGAAGTGACACTTTCACCCTCTCCTTTCTACAGGAAGAGATGAATAAAGAGAAAACAGGAAGTCTAGACTACACACAGTCTAGCCTTCTCCTCTCTAAAAGGGTACATTCTTCTGCTATCAGATGTTTACACCATAGCAGGGGGTTGTAGTGAGGCAGCGCAGAGGAGGAATACATATCTGGCAAAGACCTTTCTGACACACTGTAACGTGGCCATACTGTAGGAGCTTGGGTTTAAAGAGCGAGAGAGAGAGAGACACAGACAGACAGACAGACAGACAGACAGACAGACAGACAGACAGACAGACAGACAGAGAGAGAGACAGAGAGAGATCCACCCACAGCGCAGTAGCTCACGGTGACCTGCCTATCTGTCTGTCCATCCGTCTGTCTATCTATCTCATTGTGTTTTAGCCGACTAAGGCCTGAGGCTATAAGTCTTTCATTAAGCAAGGAGATTCACTCCAGCACAGCAATAGGTTCCAACATGTAGACTACATGCTAAATGCTAGCCGTGTGGCTAACTGAAACTACCATAGACAAGACTGTTGAGGGTAGCAAGTAACAATGTGAAAAAATTGTACAGTTAATGAAAAAAAAAAGACAGAATAATGAATGTAAAATGCCAGGCAAACCGATACTCTCGCTCAGTCTAGAAGACACACAGCCAAACCCACACCGACATCCCAGACCAACAGAACACACCGACATCCCAGACCAACAAAACACACACCAACATCCCAGACCAACAAAACCCACACCAACATCCCAGACCAACAAAACTCACACCGACGTCCCAGACCAACAAAACACACACCGACATCACAGACCAACAAATCACACACCGACATCCCAGACCAACAAAACACACACCGACATCCCAGACCAACAAAACACACACCGACATCACAGACCAACAAATCACACACCGACATCCCAGACCAACAAAACACACACCGACGTCCCAGACCAACAAAACACACACCGACATCCCAGACCAACAAAACACACACCGACATCCCAGACCAACAAAACCCACACCAACATCCCAGACCAACAAAACCCACACCAACATCCCAGACCAACAAAACACACACCGACATCCCAGACCAACAAAACACACACCGACATCCCAGACCAACAAAACCCACACCAACATCCCAGACCAACAAAACCCACACCAACATCCCAGACCAACAAAACACACACCAACATCCCAGACCAACAAAACACACACCGACATCCCAGACCAACAAAACCCACACCAACATCCCAGACCAACAAAACACACACCGACATCCCAGACCAACAAATCCCACACCGACATCACAGACCAACAAAACCCACACTGACATCACAGACCAACAAATCACACACCAACACACCAACATCCCAGACCAACAAAACCCAAACCAACATCACAGACCAACAAAACACACACCAACATCCCAGACCGACAAAACCCACACTGACATCCCAGACGACAAAAGGCACAATGTGACAATTAGATTGACAAGGCATATTCACCTCTTGTTTGTAAAGTCTGTTTATATACTACTGGGTCCCAGCCTGTTGGACAAACACTTTGGCAGGAATGGTTTGGAACTCTGACATTTCTCACACACACACACAGTATCCCTCTAGCCTAGGTCACAAGACTGAAGGCAGAACAGGATAAATGACAAGGCCTGTGTCAACTACTAAGCAACCTACAGACCTATATGAAAAGGTTTACACATGCATGGTTATACACACACTCGTATCCAGAGGTGCATGCACACACCCAAATATGCACACACAAATGCAAGACCAATCGTCTTGTTGTTTCCCTTGTTCCAGATCACACCGTGCTGCAGTCAGACAGATCACACCGTGCTGCAGTCAGACAGATCACACCGTGCTGCAGTCAGACAGATCACACCGTGCTGCAGTCAGCCAGATCACACCGTGCTGCAGTCAGTCAGATCACACTGTGCTGCAGTCAGTCAGATCACACTGTGCTGCAGTCAGTCAGATCACACCGTGCTGCAGTCAGTCAGATCACACCGTGCTGCAGTCAGCCAGATCACACCGTGCTGCAGTCAGTCAGATCACACCGTGCTGCAGTCAGTCAGATCACACCGTGCTGCAGTCAGTCAGATCACACCGTGCTGCAGTCAGTCAGATCACACCGTGCTGCAGTCAGCAAGATCACACCGTGCTGCAGTCAGCCAGATCACACCGTGCTGCAGTCAGCCAGATCACACCGTGCTGCAGTCAGATCACACCGTGCTGCAGTCAGACAGATCACACCGTGCTGCAGTCAGACAGATCACACCGTGCTGCAGTCAGACAGATCACACCGTGCTGCAGTCAGACAGATCACACCGTGCTGCAGTCAGCCAGATCACACCGTGCTGCAGTCAGTCAAATCACACCGTGCTGCAGTGAGCCAGATCAGGATAATCCCTGTTGATAAACACCCCTCTAGCTCAGCCTCACTGTCCAACACACCTCCATTATTCCCACCTTCACACCACCACTCCCTCTCACTGGACACAACCTTCAGTGTTACCTTTGACCTCATTTCTACATTATATCACTGATGAGAGTATTAAAATGGCACTGTTTACAAACCCATTTATACATTTTAGCTGTGACTGCCCCACTGGTAACCTAGAGAGAGCAGACTGCCCCACTGGTAACCTAGAGAGAGCAGACTGCCCCACTGGTAACCTAGAGAGAGCAGACTGCCCCACTGGTAACCTAGAGAGAGCAGACTGCACCACTGGTAACCTAGAGAGCAGACTGCCCCACTGGTAACCTAGAGAGAGCAGACTGCCCCACTGGTAACCTAGAGAGAGCAGACTGCCCCACTGGTAACCTAGAGAGAGCAGACTGCCCCACTGGTAACCTAGAGAGAGCAGACTGCCCCACTGGTAACCTAGAGAGAGCAGACTGCCCCACTGGTAACCTAGAGAGAGCAGACTGCCCCACTGGTAACCTAGAGAGCAGACTGCCCCACTGGTAACCTAGAGAGAGCAGACTGCCCCACTGGTAACCTAGAGAGAGCAGACTGCCCCACTGGTAACCTAGAGAGAGCAGACTGCCCCACTGGTAACCTAGAGAGAGCAGACTGCCCCACTAGTAACCTAGAGAGAGCAGACTGCCCCACTGGTAACCTGGAGAGAGCAGACTGCCCCACTGGTAACCTAGAGAGAGCAGACTGCCCCACTGGTAACCTAGAGAGAGCAGACTGCCCCACTAGTAACCTAGAGAGAGCAGACTGCCCCACTGGTAACCTAGAGAGAGCAGACTGCCCCACTAGTAACCTAGAGAGAGCAGACTGCCCCACTGGTAACCTAGAGAGAGCAGACTGCCCCACTGGTAACCTAGAGAGCAGACTGCCCCACTGGTAACCTAGAGAGAGCAGACTGCCCAACTGGTAACCTAGAGAGAGCAGACTGCCCCCCTGGTAACCTAGAGAGAGCAGACTGCCCCACTGGTAACCTAGAGAGAGCAGACTGCCCCACTGGTAACCTGGAGAGAGCAGACTGCCCCACTAGTAACCTAGAGAGATCAGACTGCCCCACTGGTAACCTGGAGAGAGCAGACTGCCCCACTAGTAACCTAGAGAGAGCAGACTGCCCCACTGGTAACCTAGAGAGAGCAGACTGCCCCACTAGTAACCTAGAGAGAGCAGACTGCCCCACTGGTAACCTGGAGAGAGCAGACTGCCCCACTAGTAACCTAGAGAGATCAGACTGCCCCACTAGTAACCTAGAGAGATCAGACTGCCCCACTGGTAACCTAGAGAGCAGACTGCCCCACTGGTAACCTAGAGAGAGCAGACTGCCCCACTGGTAACCTAGAGAGATCAGACTGCCCCACTAGTAACCTAGAGAGAGCAGACTGCCCCACTGGTAACCTAGAGAGAGCAGACTGCCCCACTGGTAACCTAGAGAGCAGACTGCCCCACTGGTAACCTAGAGAGCAGACTGCTCAATAGTGGATTTGATTTACCTGATAAAGAACTGAATCAACACGTACAAAGAGAGAAAACAAGAATGTGTCTTAGAAAAATGCAATTTGTATTAAAAGTATTTTGAAAACAAAACAGACAGCTGTTAAAAGGTCTGAAATTAAACTTACAATCGGGTTAGATTTTTTTCAATGGTACATCACATTTTCTTTTAAAAACAAACATAGAACTCATTTGATGTAAGTGGTCTGGAAGAAGCGTTTGGTGTGGTTAGGTCAAGTGGTTCCAGTACCTGTGTATTTCAATGTACATTTGGCCAAACCCATGAGAGAAATTGCAACAAAAAAAACGTAGTTTTCAAAAGGCCAAAATGAAAAAGACAACCACCATTCCTTTATCAAAAGGCTTTTTGTTTCATTGTTTCTTCTTCTCCCACCCCCAAGAGATTATCCAGAGCAGTTAGGAACTTTGTGGATTGCCATGTTGTGGGTTTCTTGTGGAGACACTCTGGTTGGCACTGAATTTGAACAGCTGATTTGTTTTGGAAAGGCACTCGATGCGAGGGTGGTCGGGTCGCCGTCCGTCCGTCACTAAAGTAAGGTCCTCGCACACGTTGAAGGAGAGAAAAAAAAAGTGAGTGACACTCGTCATAACACTCCACAAAAATGCTGTCCAATTCTTACATCATTGACTTTGAAAAACATCAACTTTGTGTGTTGTGGCCACAGAACATGACTCCATGAGGGTGGGAGAAATGTCACTCAACTCCCCCCCAAAAAACAACAAGTGTGCAGCAATTAATAAAATATACATTTCTAGTCATCTCCACTTTTCAAAAAAGAAATATCCATAGCGTTTCAGGTCCCAGTCTCAAAGTCTTTGCTGTTGGGGATGTGTTACAGTTGAATGTGCAAGAGACCGGGGTTTCTAACTCAGCTGATCTCTAGATCTGCCATTTATGTTGACATCAATGATGTACATTGAGTTTGCTGCAAAGAAACACCAGCTGAGTGGAATTCCTGAAGAGTGGCCCCAGCCCTCCCTGCAAGGCCACTCCCCTCCTCCCCTGTGGAATTCCTCCCCTCATTCTGTCCAAGACCAGGGTGAGCCACGAAGAAGAACTCAACAGTACAGCCTCCCTGCAACACAACCTCCAAACACAAAAAAATATATATATGGTGAAATTGAACGTCCGTTTGCGTTGAAAGATTCAGAGAACATCTCAACATTGCACCGGGCCAACTGTTTTCCAAGGATGCAAGTGCCAGTTTGAAATTGTAACTATTTTCCCAGAACTTTCAAGTATTCTGCCATGTAAACACTGGTATCGATGAGATTTCTGTATTTTCTAAGCGTGTGCAACACATAGTAAGTAGTACGACACTTTCCAATACTAATGACAGTTAACACCAAAGTATTGTCTGTTTTTATCTTCAAGCTAAACGTGTTAGTTCTCGATTCTTGTTGGTTTAACTTTACATTAATATTAGGAATGGCTAACTCACCATTTGCAAACTTAAAAAAAAAACGATTTTTTTTTTCTCTCACTCAGATTCCCCTTTTAAATAATAACACAGGACGAGCAGCACTGGTCGTCTCCACCTGGTGCTGAAGCATAGTTCATCTGTCTGACAATCTCTGCAAACAGTTCGTCCACCGAGCCTTTATTTTTGGCTGAAGTTTCCATAAACGGGCAATTCCACTCATCCGCAAGCGCTTTCCCCTCCCCGGACGAGACCTCCCTCTCGCCCTCCAGGTCCACTTTATTCCCGACCAGAATCATCGGCACCCTCTCGTTCCGTTTCACTCGAATGATCTGATCCCTCATTGGTTTGATGTCTTGGAAGCTTTGTTGGTTGACCAAGCTGTAGACTAGGATGAAGCCCTGCCCGTTTTTTATGTACAGGTCTCTCATGGAGGCAAACTGCTCGGTCCCCGCCGTGTCCAGTATCTCCAGAACGGAAGGAGATGAGTCCACCTCGATCTCCTTTCGGTAGAAATCCTCTATCGTGGGATCATATTTCTCTATAAAAGATCCAGTTACGAATTGCACAGTCAATGCGGATTTTCCAACTCCGCCGGATCCGAGCACCACTACTTTGTATTCTCTCATGGTTCTGAAAACAGCCCTCTCTCGTCTCTGATTCCTCTCGAAAGCGCTCCCCGTCCGCTAGCAGCCCTGCTGTATTTCAACCCGAAGGCAGCGACGCCGTTGTGCCTCTGGACGCAGTTTTCAGCCCAAATTCGCAAGTTCAGTGTGAGAGTAAGATGGGTTCCGACCGTGACCCAGCATTAGAAATGTGACATGTTGAGCTCCACCGCTTTTTGAACCTTGTGCAATGTCTGTGTTCGTGGAGTGGCCACCGCGCGCTCTCTTCCTGCCCACACTCCACAGAACGTAGCCAACGTGTTCACGTCACAAGCTGAAGAGTTTGCGCTCTGTTTTCTTAAAGGCGCAGACACACACCCTGGCCGCTGTCAAAAAGCAGGAGTCGGCCACAGGAAACTGCCACACCTTTGGCATGCTTGCATGAATAAAGCTTGAGTCAGAATGTTTGACTCATTGCACTTTTCGGCCTAGGTTGCACACCTCAAACCGACACAGATGTCTGCTTAACGTTGTTTTATTTCTTAGCAAATAAACAACGCTGAGTTGGTAAGTTCTCTGGTAGGCTCTGATATATTGCTTTCAACCATCCATTGCTTTCAGGTGATATAGCCTAGGCCCTATAGTGGATATAAAAAATGACCAGGGACTATGGGTTCGCCTGGGACTAAATTACTGTTACCGTAAATATAATGTGTATCGGAGAATGTTGACATTAGTGAGTTACGTATTCACACCATCTTCCCGACAGGCACAGTCTCACACCCACCCACATGAAACATTCTGCCACTGATAGTACAGTCCAGTGGACAATCATGTCACGAAACATAGCAGCACTGCATCGTAATATGCGAGACTATTGATTGTTTTCCAGGCTCATCTAACATTTGAAAAATATGTTATACAAGAAAACCCCTTTATTTATCCCTCTGTGCTAGTTATTTTAGTTCTGACCTGGTGTTACCTATGGGGCTGGGAAAGTCTTAAGGTTTGGCCCACCTCTCTGTGGGTGTCTGTGACATGTTACCATTGAGCTGACTGGAACCAGCCTTGTGCTATTGGTTTAGTCATCACAGGTGACTGTGATTGAGCTGACTGGAACCAGCGTGTTATTGGTTGAGTCATCACAGGTGACTGCTATGGGTCATGGAGCACAGAGAGATCACAACAGAACCAGAATTGTTGGCACATAGCTGTGTGTGTGTGTGTGTGTGTGTGTGTGTGTGTGTGTGTGTGTGTGTGTCTGGGTGTGCGTGAGTGCGTGAGTGCACTACATCAGGGAGCAGTCAGTTATGTCATAGTATTGCCTGTCAGGCATTACCCAGGGTTACTTCTGTTAGGGAAACTCCAGAAGGTCATTTACTATATAAAGCTCTCTCTCTTTCTGTCTCTCTCTCTTGCTCTCTGTCTCGCTCTCTCTCAATTCAGGTCAAAGGGCTTTAATGGCATGGGAAACATATGTTTACATTGTCAAAGCAAGTGAAATGGTCACACAAGTTCCAAAAGAATACAGACAAATGTCATGTTATGTCTATATATGTCTCTCTCTCTCTTTCTCTCTGTCTGTCTACGTAGGTGTGATTACCACTGTGTAATCAATGGCAGGACGGTATGGGTGCTGCTGATTAGACCTCTGTGACCTCGTCACCTCGGGGCAGAATGAATGAGGGAACGGAATCGGTCAGATCGATACGTTTTTAATCTCACCACACATCCAATGGTAGCACAACACACAGCAGCTGATCTCAGGCTGTTCTGGGTCAGTGAAAACCCTCTGTGATTGGGCGACCCTCTGAGATCACAGATGAAGCTTGTTTGATGATGCCTAGAGGTCAGGGCGCGGTTGCATAAAACACATCAGGTGGATATTGCACGTGGTTTACAGAATATGAATACACACATGAACACACACACACAGATTAAATTAACTCAAAGCCAGTCATCTCCTCCATTGAGCTACCCCAGTCCAGACATGATTAATTGCTGGTGTTATGTCCAAGCTGATAAGTTGCTGCTGAGACACAGCAGGTTATGGCCCTTACTGGCTCCTCTCAACCTAGGTGTGTGGATTGGCCTGTCCAATGGGGACTGGAGACAATCCAATTCAAAGGCCTTAAATTGATAGAGGAATGTCACACCTTAGTGCCTGGGTGGCCAGTCAGCCATGTCCATTGAGACCAAAGTGGTTTTTCACATGCAAGTGATAATTAGGTCTGTAATTCATAAGCTAATGAGTCGTGTTTCCCAGGTGAGCCTCTGTTAGCTGGTAATTCTTGATGTAATTGGATAATGAAGTTTGCTGTCTCACGACCTCACCAGGTCAATGGTGCCTTGGCGTCCTCACTTCCCTTGACACCGGTACTACACACTCATATACACACTCATATACACACACACACACACACACACTTATCAACACGGACACAAGGACACACGCGCACAAACACGCACACGCGTGTCCACACACAGCCTCTGATACATAATGGCATGTCACCACACGTTGCTGTGGGAAACCACGGAGAAAATCAGTTAAGGCTTTTCTACATAACCTTTGTGTTTGTAAACACTGTTCTTCTGTAAATCCGTTCTCATGACATTACACAGACCACAACGACAACAAAAATGGCTTCCTTCTTTGTCAAAAGATGATGTTGTTTCCTTATATGGGATTTTACTCATATCTAAAAACCTTCCTTCTTTTCTATTTTCATTGTTCCATTCATGCATTTATTCATCATTCTTCCGCAGCTTTTCTGACGTGAGAGACTAGAGGGACTGACATCTCTGATTCCACCGAGATCCTGTGAAATACCAATATAGTAATGACAAATCATACTTGACACCAGTGGCGTTTAAGATGAGGGAGGATCATTTAACATTTTTAATGATCATGGCCTTATTTCTATTACAGCATATTGGATGATTGTCATTCATATTCCATTTACCCAGCGTCAATGTAACATCGATAAATTTAGGCCACTACATACTCAAATGTTCCGTCAGGTTGCTGCAAGGTAGGTGCACAGGTCGAGATACATAGATACATAGACACATAGATACATAGACACATAGATACATAGACACATAGACACATAGACACATAGATACATAGACACATAGATACATAGACACATAGATACATAGACACATAGATACATAGATACATAGACACATAGACACATAGATACATAGACACATAGATACATAGATACATAGACACATAGACACATAGATACATAGATACATAGACACATAGACACATAGATACATAGACACATAGACACATAGATACATAGATACATGGACACATAGACACATAGATACATAGACACATAGACACATAGATACATAGACACATAGATACATAGACACATAGACACATAGATACATAGACACATAGATACATAGATACATAGATACATGGATACATAGACACATAGACACATAGATACATAGACACATAGATACATAGACACATAGACACATAGATACATAGACACATAGACACATAGACACATAGATACATAGATACATAGACACATAGATACATAGATACAGGGCGAGATACATTTTGTAGTAATCAAGGTGCCAAACAGTGACACATTCAATAACGTTGTGCACACTTTTGCCTGCATCTAGCTGATCTAGGATGTAATCATTAATCCAACAGTTGCGAACGAGAGTTTCTATTGGACAAATTCAGGTATGTTTATCCCTGTTTCGTTCTGTTTTGCTTCCCTTTCAGAAATGTTTTTCAACAGAATTAGTGGAATGAATACACCCCTGATCACACGCAAACTCACTTCACTTTCATAGCAGCCACATACAAACAGCATGATCACTTTGCTTGTTGTATAATTCCTTCTCGCTTCTACGCACTCTCGTCCTCTCACCTTTTCGCTTCGCTTGTTGACTTCAGCGCACAACACAAAACCTTTCCAAGCCAAACCTTCATATCATAGCCACTAACCACTACACAGAGCCTACATCATTGTCACCATATTAGCAAATGTCATAGGTAACATAGCTACTATAACTAAAGGGTTGGTAAACCTGCTACAATCATGCAGTACAGTGTACAGGCAGAGAGCAGTTTTAGCAGTTACAATGGCGGGCCCTGGTGGCAATAAATTAATAAAACCAAAAGCTTACCTTGACTTGGAAGAGTTCTAGTGTTAAATAGCCACAGCCAGCTAGCTAACATAACATCCCTCTCTGTTTGAGCCGGGTGTATGAGTAGGCTAAACTAACTAGCTGCATTCGCTAGCTAAGAGAAAGTGAAGAAAATATAGCTAGGTCTCTCTCGCCCGCTCTCGCTTCTCCTTCAGTTTTGTATAAATGAATTTGTACAAAACTGTTAAACTATTATATTTCTCTCTCTCTCTCTTAAAAAAAAAAACATGTTTCACAAATTTAAAAAAAAATGAAATTCACTGAGGAGGATGGTGCTCCCCTTCCTTCTCTTAACAGGATATAGCAGGACATAATCCACTGGGTCAGCCATGACAGAGGGACAGCAACATAATTAACACGTCTCTGTGATGAAACAACTAATTAATGATAGAGGTGAGGTATCGGTGTTATATTCCCTTCAGATAGTTGGATAGTCCCCAGGGAAAGAAGGAAGGATAATTGCATATTTAGTGTTATACAAATTCAAATTGAATTAATTATTGTATTTATAGGCTACTGCTTGGTAGCCCACTAAATAGATCAAATCAAGTCAATCAAATCAAATGTCATATGTCAAATGCTTTGTAGACAACAGGTGTAGACTAACAGTGAAATGCTTTGTAGACAACAGGTGTAGACTAACAGTGACATGCTTTGTAGACAACAGGTGTAGACTTGAAATGCTTTGTAGACAACAGGTTGTAGACTAACAGTGACATGCTTTGTAGACAACAGGTGTAGACTAACAGTGACATGCTTTGTAGACAACAGGTGTAGACTAACAGTGAAATGCTTTGTAGACAACAGGTTGTAGACTAACAGTGAAATGCTTTGTAGACAACAGGTGTAGACTAACAGTGAAATGCTTACTTACGGGTCCTTTTACAACAAAGCAGAGTTAAAAATAAGATGACTTAAAAAATAAACAGTCACATGAGGAATAAATACACAGTTAATATCAAATAAAAAAGAGTAACATGGCTATATACAGGAAGTACAAAATAGTATACTATTTATACTATAGGTAGGGGTAAAGTGACTAGGCAACAGGATAGATAATAGACAGTAACAGCAGTATACTGTAGGTGGGGGTAAAGGATAGATAATAGACAGTAGCAGCAGTATACTGTAGGTAGGGGTAAAGGATAGATAATAGACAGTAACAGCAGTATACTGTAGGTAGGTGTAAAGTGACTAGACAACAGGATAGATAATTGACAGTAACAGCAGTATACTGTAGGTAGGGGTAAAGGATAGATAATAGACAGTAACAGCAGTATACTGTAGGTAGGTGTAAAGTAGACTAGACAACAGGATAGATAATAGACAGTAACAGCAGTATACTGTAGGTAGGTGTAAAGTAGACTAGACAACAGGATAGATAATAGACAGTAACAGCAGTATACTGTAGGTAGGGGTAAAGGATAGATAATAGACAGTAACAGCAGTATACTGTAGGTAGAGGTAAAGGATAAATGATAGACAGTAACAGCAGTATACTGGAGGTAGGGGTATAGTGATTAGACAACAGGATAGATAATAGACAGTAACAGCAGTATACTGTAGGTAGGGGTATAGTGATTAGACAACAGGATAGATAATAGACAGTAACAGCAGTATACTGTAGGTAGGGGTAAAGTGACTAGACAACAGGATAGATAATAGACAGTAACAGCAGTATACTGTAGGTAGAGGTAAAGGATAGATAATAGACAGTAACAGCAGTATACTGTAGGTAGGGGTAAAGGATAGATAATAGACAGTAACAGCAGTATACTGTAGGTAGGGGTATAGTGATTAGACAACAGGATAGATAATAGACACTAACTGCAGCATATGTGGTGAGTGTGAAAGTGTGTGTGTGTGTGAGCGTGTGCGTACTTGTGTGTGTGTGTGTTTGTGTGTGTGTGTGTGTGTGTGTGTGTGTGGCGTCAGTAGGCATGTTTGTGCATGTTATATGTGTGTGGGCGTATGCACTGCAAAACATGTTTTTGTCTAACACCTCTTAGAATTAGAATGTGTTGACTTAAACTCCAAGTTAAGTGACCGTAGTGCATTGGCAGATTATTTTAATGACTTTAACCTGGAAACAGAATATCTTAAAACAATACGAATTCTCTTGATGCATTTTCTGGGTGACCTAAATCAACTCAAAACAACAACTTTTTATTTTATTGTCTTAATACAATACAAACACATTTAGGCAATATTTCCATTGTTTTCTGTGTGTGTGTGTGTGTGTGTGTGTGTGTGTGTGTGTGTGTGTGTGTGTGTGGTGTGTGTGTGTGTGTGTGTGTGTGTGGTTGTGTGTGTGTGTGTGTGTGTGTGTGTGTGTTGTGTGTGTGTGTGGTTGTGTGTGTGTGTGTGTGTGTGTGTGGTTGTGTGTGTGTGTGTGTGTGTGTGTGGTTGTGTGTGGTTGTGTGTGTGTGTGTGGTTGTGTGTGTGTGTGTGGTTGTGTGTGGTTGTGTGTGTGTGTGTGTGTGTGGTTGTGTGTGTGTGGGGTTGTGTGTGTGTGTGGTTGTGTGTGTGTGTGTGTGTGGTTGTGTGTGTGTGTGGTTGTGTGTGTGTGTGGTTGTGTGTGTGTGTGGTTGTGTGTGTGTGTGGTTGTGTGTGTGTGTGTGTGGTTGTGTGTGTGTGTGTGTGTGTGGTTGTGTGTGTGTGTGTGGTTGTGTGTGGTTGTGTGTGTGTGTGGTTGTGTGTGTGTGTGGTTGTGTGTGTGGTTGTGTGTGGGGTTGTGTGTGTGGTTGTGTGTGTGTGTGTGTGTGTGTGTGCTTGTGTGTGTGTGTGGTTGTGTGTGTGTGTGGTTGTGTGTGTGGGGTTGTGTGTGTGTGTGTGTGGTTGTGTGTATGTGTGGTTGTGTGTGGGGTTGTGTGTGTGTGGGGTTGTGTGTGTGTGTGGTTGTGTGTGTGTGTGGTTGTGTGTGGGGTTGTGTGTGTGTGTGGTTGTGTGTGGGGTTGTGTGTGTGTGTGGTTGTGTGTATGTGTGGTTGTGTGTGGGGTTGTGTGTGTGTATGTGTGTGGGGTTGTGTGTGTGTGTGGTTGTGTGTGTGTGTGGTTGTGTGTGGGGTTGTGTGTGTGTGTGGTTGTGTGTGGGGTTGTGTGTGTGTGTGGTTGTGTGTGGGGTTGTGTGTGTGTGTGTGTGGTTGTGTGTGTGTGTGTGTGTGTGTGGTTGTGTGTGTGTGTGTGTGTGTGTGGTTGTGTGTGTGTGTGTGTGTGTGTGTGTGGTTGTGTGTGTGTGTGGTTGTGTGTGGGGTTGTGTGTGTGTGTGGTTGTGTGTGTGTATCCGTCTGTATGTGTGTGTGTGGTTGTGTGTGTGGTTGTGTGTATGTGTGGTTGTGTGTGTGTATCCGTCTGTATGTGTGTGTGTGGTTGTGTGTGTGTGTGTGTGTGTGTGTTGGGCTGTCATTGTAAGTATGTTTGAATGTGTGGGTAGAGTCCAGTGGGTGGGTAGAGTCCAATGTGTGGGTAGAGTCTAGTGGGTGGGTAGAGTCCAGTGTGTGGGTAGAGTCCAGTATGTGGGTAGAGTCCAGTGTGTGTGTAGAGTCCAGTGTGTGGGTAGAGTCCAGTGTGTGGGTAGAGTCCAGTGTGTGGGTAGAGTCCAGTGTGTGGGTAGAGTCCAGTGTGTGGGTAGAGTCCAGTGTGTGGGTAGAGTCCTGTATGTGGGTAGAGTCCAGTGTGTGGGTAGAGTCCTGTATGTGGGTAGAGTCCAGTGTGTGGGTAGAGTCCAGTGTGTGGGTAGAGTCCAGTGTGTGGGTAGAGTCCTGTATGTGGGTAGAGTCCTGTATGTGGGTAGAGTCCAGTGTGTGGGTAGAGTCCAGTGTGTGGGTAGAGTCCTGTATGTGGGTAGAGTCCTGTATGTGGGTAGAGTCCAGTGTGTGGGTAGAGTCCAGTGTGTGGGTAGAGTCCAGTGTGTGGGTAGAGTCCTCTATGTGGGTAGAGTCCAGTGTGTGGGTAGAGTCCAGTGTGTGGGTAGAGTCCAGTGTGTGGGTAGAGTCCAGTGTCTGGGTAGAGTCCAGTGTGTGGGTAGAGTCCTGTATGTGGGTAGAGTCCAGTGTCTGGGTAGAGCCCAGTGTGTGTGCCCAGTGTCACTGAAAGAGAGTTAGTGCAGAAAAAGGCCATTTGATTAGCTATTTAAGAAGTCTTGTGGCTTGTGGGTAGAATCTGTTCATGTCGTCCTGTTGGTTCCAGACTTGGTGCATTGGTACCGCTTGCCGAGCGGTAGCAGAGAGAACAGTCTATGACTTGGGTGGCTGCATTCTTTGACAATTTTTGGGGCTTTCCTCTGACACCTCTTGTTATGGGAGGTCCTAGATAGCAGGGATTATCCTCTGTGGTGCCTTGTGGTCGAATGCCAAGCAGTTGCCATACCAAGCAGTTGCCATACCAAACAGTTGCCATACCAAACAGTTGCCATACCAAGCAGTTACCATACCAAACAGTTGCCATACCAAACAGTTGCCATACCAAACAGTTGCCATACCAAGCAGTTACCATACCAAACAGTTGCCATACCAAACAGTTACCATACCAAACAGTTGCCATACCAAACAGTTGCCATACCAAGCAGTTACCATACCAAGCAGTTGCCATACCAAACAGTTGCCATACCAAGCAGTTACCATACCAAACAGTTACCATACCAAACAGTTGCCATACCAAGCAGTTGCCATACCAAGCAGTTGCCATACCAAGCGGTGACGCAGCCAAGTGAAGATGCTCTTGATGAGGGCCCATGCCAAATCTTTACAGCGTCCTGAGATGGAAGAGGAGTTGTCGTGCCCTCTTCGCGACTGTGTTGATGAGTGTGGACCATGAAAGATCCTTAGTGATGTGGACACCGAGGAACTTGAAGCTCTCGACCATCTCCACTACAGCCCTATCGATTTGAATGAGGGCTTGCTCGCCCCTCCATTTCCTGTAGTCCACGATCAGCTCATTTAGTCTTACTGACATTGAGGGAGAGGTGGTTATCCTGGCACAACACTGCCACGTCTCTGACCTCCTCCCTGTAGTCTGTGTCATCCTCGTCGGTGATCAGGCCTACCACCTATCGTGTTGTCGGAAAACGTAATGATGGTGTTGGAGTCGTGTACGACACTGAAATGAGCTTTTAAATGTTTTTTTTTAACATGTTGTGATTTATCAACATTATTGATAGCGGCTCTTATAGAAAAGGGTTGATCTATTACTTCATCTTGTGCTGTGTTTTTGCAACTGCAGTGTGTTTTAATTCAACTGCAGTGTGTTTTAATTCAACTGCAGTGTGTTTTAATTCAACTGCAGTGTGTTTTAATTCAACTGCAGTGTGTTTTAATTCAACTGCAGTGTGTTTTAATTCAACTGCAGTGTGTTTTAATTCAACTGCAGTGTGTTTTAATTCAACCGCAGTGTGTTTTAATTCAACTGCAGTGCGTTTTAATTCAACTGCAGTGCGTTTTAATTCAACTGCAGTGTGTTTTTATTCAACTGCAGTGTGTTTTAATTCAACTGCAGTGTGTTTTAATTCAACTGCAGTGTGTTTTAATTCAACTGCAGTGTGTTTTAATTCAACTGCAGTGGGTTTTAATTCAACTGCAGTGGGTTTTAATTCAACTGCAGTGTGTTTTAATTCAACTGCAGTGTGTTTTAATTCAACTGCAGTGTGTTTTAATTCAACTGCAGTGCGTTTTAATTCAACTGCAGTGTGTTTTTATTCAACTGCAGTGTGTTTTAATTCAACTGCAGTGTGTTTTAATTCAACTGCAGTGGGTTTTAATTCAACTGCAGTGTGTTTTAATTCAACTGCAGTGTGTTTTTATTCAACTGCAGTGTGTTTTAATTCAACTGCAGTGTGTTTTAATTCAACTGCAGTGTGTTTTAATTCAACTGCAGTGTGTTTTTATTCAACTGCAGTGTGTTTTAATTCAACTGCAGTGTGTTTTAATTCAACTGCAGTGTGTTTTAATTCAACTGCAGTGGGTTTTAATTCAACTGCAGTGTGTTTTAATTCAACTGCAGTGTGTTTTAATTCAACTGCAGTGTGTTTTAATTCAACTGCAGTGTGTTTTAATTCAACTGCAGTGTGTTTTTATTCAACTGCAGTGTGTTTTAATTCAACTGCAGTGTGTTTTAATTCAACTGCAGTGTGTTTTAATTCAACTGCAGTGTGTTTTAATTCAACTGCAGTGTGTTTTTATTCAACTGCAGTGTGTTTTAATTCAACTGCAGTGTGTTTTAATTCAACTGCAGTGTGTTTTAATTCAACTGCAGTGTGTTTTAATTCAACTGCAGTGTGTTTTTATTCAACTGCAGTGTGTTTTAATTCAACTGCAGTGTGTTTTAATTCAACTGCAGTGTGTTTTAATTCAACTGCAGTGGGTTTTAATTCAACTGCAGTGTGTTTTAATTCAACTGCAGTGTGTTTTAATTCAACTGCAGTGTGTTTTAATTCAACTGCAGTGTGTTTTAATTCAACTGCAGTGTGTTTTAATTCAACTGCAGTGTGTTTTAATTCAACTGCAGTAAGTTTATATTAAACTGCAGTCATCCTGTAACATTAACATCACTGTATTATTCGTCAATTTTGTACACAAAGTCCAACTTAAATGTGACTTTCGCTTTATCCCAAACCTGACACATACCTATGTTGGAGAGGGTGAAACAGGGGGCTGCTATACTGGACGCCCTGAAGCAGTTGTTGTTGTGGGGGTTGTGTGCCTTGCTCAAGGGCATAACGACAGACAATGCCATCTAGGATTTGACACCAGCTTACTTGTGTTTTCTCTTTAGTTACCTTATAAAAAGGTTCAACCTATACAAATACTTCAAACAAATATTACAGAACTGACCAAGTTGGGAACATTTCCATGGCTTGAAAGTGTCTTCCTGTCTCTGTTCTCTCATCTGCACTGACTAATGACAGGTGAAAGCACATTCATCGCCAATGTTTCTCTCATTTACTCTGTTTTCAGATTGTTGCATTTGAAGGAGAGTTAGAATCTTTAGACTGTTTGGATGTAACCGCGGTGATAGATTCTATGGTGCTATACACAGCCAGTAACCGCGGTGATAGGTTCTATGGTGCTATACACAGCCAGTAACCGTGGTGATAGGTTCTATGGTGCTATACACAGCCAGTAACCGTGGTGATAGGTTCTATGGTGCTATACACAGCCAGTAACCGTGGTGATAGGTTCTATGGTGCTATACACAGCCAGGTCACCCGTGATATAAGTCAGTAGTCGACGTCCACCCATGTCTGAGGACGTTGGGAGATGAGGTGGAAACCGGCCACTAGGGGCAACACTGTGACCTTCAGGTAGGTCGATGCCAGTTTTTCTCGGGCGTTGTGGACAGGAATGGTGGATGGGCGTAAGCATCTACCTCTGATTCCAAAGCAAACAGAAAAATCAGCGATAGAATGTTTGTTGCTGATATTTTTGTTTTAAGCTTATCCCAAATCTTAACTCTTACCTTAATTATTCAAAGTTAGTGACTAACCTTAATCATTTTTAGTTAATGCCTAACATTAAAAATTGTAGTTAATGTCTAAAATATACCTTAAGCACTTAGAAAATATACCTTAAACACCGTGAGACCGAGAGACTGAGAGACTGTCAGACTGTCAGACTGTCAGACTGTGAGACTGTCAGACTGTGAGACTGTGAGACTGTCAGACTGAGAGACTGTCAGACTGAGAGACTGTGAGACTGTGAGACTGTCAGACTGTCAGACTGTGAGACTGAGAGACTGAGAGACTGTCAGACTGTCAGACTGTCAGACTGTAAGACTGTGAGACTGTCAGACTGAGATACTGTGAGACTGTGAGACTGTCAGACTGTCAGACTGTCAGACTGAGAGACCGAGAGACTGAGAGACTGTCAGACTGAGAGACTGTGAGACTGTGAGACTGTGAGACTGTCAGACTGTCAGACTGTCAGACTGTGAGACTGAGAGACTGTGAGACTGAGAGACTGTGAGACTGTGAGACTGTGAGACTGTCAGACTGTCAGACTGTGAGACTGTGAGACTGTGAGACTGTCAGACTGTGAGACTGTGAGACTGAGAGACTGAGAGACTGAGAGACTGAGAGACTGAGAGACTGTGAGACTGAGAGACTGAGAGACTGTGAGACTGAGAGACTGTGAGACTGTGAGACTGTGAGACTGAGAGACTGAGAGACTGAGAGACTGTGAGACTGTCTGACTGTCAGACTGTCAGGCTGTGAGACTGTGAGACTGTGAGACTGTGAGACTGTGAGACTGTGAGACTGTGAGACTGTCAGACTGTGAGACTGTCAGACTGTGAGACTGAGAGACTGAGAGACTGTGAGACAGAGAGACCGAGAGACTGTCAGACTGTGAGACTGAGAGACTGTGAGACTGTGAGACTGTGAGACTGAGAGACTGTGAGACTGTGAGACTGTGAGACGGTCAGACTGTCAGACTGTGAGACTGTGAGACTGTCAGACTGTGAGACTGTCAGACTGTGAGACTGTCAGACTGTGAGACTGAGAGACTGTGAGTCTGTGAGACTGTCAGACTGTGAGCCTGTGAGCCTGTGAGACTGTGAGCCTGTGAGCCTGTGAGCCTGTGAGACCGAGAGACTGTCAGACTGTAAGACTGTCAGACTGTGAGACTGTCAGACTGTCAGACTGTCAGACTGTGAGACTGTGAGACTGTGAGACGGTGAGACTGTCAGACTGTGAGACTGTGAGACTGTGAGACTGTCAGACTGTGAGACTGTCAGACTGTCAGACTGTGAGACTGTGAGACTGTCAGACTGTGAGCCTGTGAGACTGTGAGCCTGTGAGCCTGTGAGCCTGTGAGCCTGCGAGTCTGTGAGCCTGTGAGACTGTGAGACCGAGAGACAGAGAGACTGTTAGACTGTAAGACTGTCAGACTGTGAGACTGTGAGACTGTCAGACTGTCAGACTGTGAGACTGTCAGACCGAGAGACTGAGAGACTGTCAGACTGAGAGACTGAGAGACTGTGAGACTGTCAGACTGTGAGACTGTCAGACTGTGAGACTGTCAGACCGAGAGACCGAGAGACTGAGAGACTGTCAGACTGAGAGACTGTCAGACTGTGAGACTGTGAGACTGTGAGACTGTCAGACTGTCAGACTGTGAGACTGTCAGACTGTGAGACTATGAGACTGTCAGACTGTGAGACTGAGAGACTGTGAGACTGTCAGACTGTCAGACTGTGAGACTGTGAGACTGTCGGACTGTCAGACTGTCAGACTGTCAGACTGTCAGACTGTGAGACTGTCAGACTGTGAGACTATGAGACTGTCAGACTGTGAGACTGAGAGACTGTGAGACTGTCAGACTGTCAGACTGTGAGACTGTCAGACTGTCAGACTGTTAGACTGTCAGACTGTGAGACTGTGAGACTGTGAGACTGTCAGACTGTCAGACTGTGAGACTGTCAGACTGAGAGACTGTCAGACTGTGAGACTGTGAGACTGTCAGACTGAGAGACTGTGAGACTGTGAGACTGTGAGACTGTCAGACTGTGAGACTGTGAGACTGTGAGACTGTGAGACTGTGAGACTGTCAGACTGTCAGACTGAGAGACTGTCAGACTGAGAGAATGTGAGACTGTCAGACTGAGAGACTGTCAGACTGAGAGACTGTGAGACTGTCAGACTG
Source organism: Oncorhynchus clarkii lewisi (assembly GCF_045791955.1). Lineage (NCBI taxonomy): Eukaryota > Metazoa > Chordata > Actinopteri > Salmoniformes > Salmonidae > Oncorhynchus > Oncorhynchus clarkii. The sequence continues at coordinate 68,983 of NW_027258223.1, read as the reverse complement.
TCAGACTGTCAGACTGTGAGACTGTCAGACTGTCAGACTGTCAGACTGTCAGACTGAGAGACTGAGAGACTGTCAGACTGAGAGACTGTCAGACTGTGAGACTGTCAGACTGTCAGACTGTCAGACTGTCAGACTGAGAGACTGTGAGACTGTCAGACTGTCATACTGTCAGACTGTGAGACTGTCAGACTGTCAGACTGTGAGACTGAGAGACTGTGAGACTGTCAGACTGTGAGACTGTCAGACTGTGAGACTGTGAGACTGTGAGACTGTGAGACTGAGAGACTGAGAGACTGTGAGACCGAGAGACCGAGAGACTGTCAGACTGTGAGACTGAGAGACTGAGAGACTGTGAGACTGTGAGACTGAGAGACTGTGAGACTGTGAGACTGTGAGACGGTCAGACTGTCAGACTGTGAGACTGTGAGACTGTCAGACTGTGAGACTGTCAGACTGTGAGACTGTCAGACTGTGAGACTGAGAGACTGTGAGACTGTGAGACTGTCAGACTGTGAGCCTGTGAGCCTGTGAGACTGTGAGCCTGTGAGCCTGTGAGCCTGTGAGACCGAGAGACTGTCAGACTGTAAGACTGTCAGACTGTGAGACTGTCAGACTGTCAGACTGTCAGACTGTGAGACTGTGAGACTGTGAGACTGTGAGACGGTGAGACTGTCAGACTGTGAGACTGTGAGACTGTGAGACTGTCAGACTGTGAGACTGTCAGACTGTCAGACTGTGAGACTGTGAGACTGTCAGACTGTGAGCCTGTGAGACTGTGAGCCTGTGAGCCTGTGAGCCTGTGAGCCTGCGAGTCTGTGAGCCTGTGAGACTGTGAGACCGAGAGACAGAGAGACTGTTAGACTGTAAGACTGTCAGACTGTGAGACTGTGAGACTGTCAGACTGTGAGACTGTGAGACTGTGAGACTGTCAGACTGTCAGACTGAGAGACTGTCAGACTGAGAGAATGTGAGACTGTCAGACTGAGAGACTGTCAGACTGAGAGACTGTGAGACTGTCAGACTGTCAGACTGTCAGACTGTGAGACTGTCAGACTGTCAGACTGTCAGACTGTCAGACTGTCAGACTGAGAGACTGAGAGACTGTCAGACTGAGAGACTGTCAGACTGTGAGACTGTCAGACTGTCAGACTGTCAGACTGTCAGACTGTGAGACTGTGAGACTGTCAGACTGTCATACTGTCAGACTGTGAGACTATCAGACTGTCAGACTGTGAGACTGAGAGACTGTGAGACTGTCAGACTGTGAGACTGTCAGACTGTGAGACTGTGAGACTGTGAGACTGTGAGACTGTCAGACTGTCAGACTGTGAGACTGTCAGACTGTCAGACTGTGAGACTGTGAGACTGTGAGACCGAGAGACCGAGAGACTGTCAGACTGTGAGACTGTGAGACTGTGAGACTGTGAGACTGAGAGACTGTGAGACTTTGAGACTGTGAGACGGTCAGACTGTCAGACTGTCAGACTGTCAGACTGTCAGACTGTGAGACTGTGAGACTGTCAGACTGTGAGACTGTCAGACTGTGAGACTGAGAGACTGTGAGACTGTGAGACTGTCAGACTGTGAGCCTGTGAGACTGTGAGCCTGTGAGCCTGTGAGCCTGTGAGCCTGTGAGACTGTGAGACCGAGAGACTGTAAGACTGTAAGACTGTCAGACTGTGAGACTGTGAGACTGTCAGACTGTCAGACTGTCAGACTGTCAGACTGTGAGACTGTGAGACTGTGAGACTGAGAGACTGTGAGACTGTGAGACGGTGAGACTGTCAGACTGTGAGACTGTGAGACTGTCAGACTGTGAGACTGTCAGACTGTGAGACTGTCAGACTGTGAGACTGAGAGACTGTGAGACTGTCAGACTGTCAGACTGTGAGCCTGTGAGCCTGTGAGACTGTGAGCCTGTGAGACTGTGAGACTGTGAGACTGTGAGACTGTCAGACTGTGAGACTGTGAGACTGTGAGACTGTCAGACTGTCAGACTGAGAGACTGTGAGACTGTGAGACTGTCAGACTGTCAGACTGTCAGACTGAGAGACTGTGAGACTGTCAGACTGAGAGACTGTCAGACTGAGAGACTGTGAGACTGTCAGACTGTGAGACTGTCAGACTGTCAGACTGAGAGACCGAGAGACTGAGAGACTGTCAGACTGAGAGACTGTGAGACTGTCAGACTGTGAGACTGTGAGACTGTCAGACTGTGACACTGTGAGACTGTCAGACTGTGAGACTGTGAGACTGTCAGACTGTGAGACTGTCAGACTGAGAGACCGAGAGACTGAGAGACTGTCAGACTGAGAGACTGTCAGACTGTGAGACTGTCAGACTGAGAGACCGAGAGACCGAGAGACCGAGAGACTGTCAGACTGAGAGACTGAGAGACTGAGAGACTGAGAGACTGTGAGACTGTGAGACTGTGAGACTGTGAGACTGAGAGACTGTGAGACTGTCAGACTGTCAGACTGTCAGACTGTCAGACTGTGAGACTGTGAGACTGTGAGACCGAGAGACCGTCAGACTGTGAGACTGTGAGACTGTGAGACTGAGAGACTGTGAGACGGTCAGACTGTCAGACTGTGAGACTGTGAGACTGTGAGACTGTCAGACTGTGAGACTGTCAGACTGTGAGACTGTCAGACTGTGAGACTGAGAGACTGTGAGACTGTCAGACTGTGAGCCTGTGAGACTGTGAGACTGTGAGCCTGTGAGCCTGTGAGCCTGTGAGACTGTGAGACCGAGAGACTGTAAGACTGTCAGACTGTGAGACTGTGAGACTGTGAGACTGTGAGACTGTCAGACTGTCAGACTGTCAGACTGTGAGACTGTGAGACTGAGAGACTGTGAGACTTTGAGACGGTGAGACTGTCAGACTGTGAGACTGTGAGACTGTGAGACTGTCAGACTGTGAGACTGTCAGACTGTCAGACTGTGAGACTGTGAGACTGTGAGACTGTGAGACTGTGAGACTGTCAGACTGTGAGCCTGTGAGCCTGTGAGCCTGTGAGCCTGTGAGCCTGTGAGACCGAGAGACAGAGAGACTGTCAGACTGTAAGACTGTCAGACTGTGAGACTGTGAGACTGTCAGACTGTCAGACTGTGAGACTGTCAGACTGTCAGACTGTGAGACTGTGAGACTGAGAGACTGTGAGACTGTGAGCCTGTGAGACTGTGAGACCGAGAGACAGAGAGACTGTTAGACTGTAAGACTGTCAGACTGTGAGACTGTGAGACTGTCAGACTGTGAGACTGTGAGACTGTGAGACTGTGAGACTGTGAGACTGTCAGACTGTCAGACTGAGAGACTGTCAGACTGAGAGAATGTGAGACTGTCAGACTGAGAGACTGTCAGACTGAGAGACTGTGAGACTGTCAGACTGTCAGACTGTCAGACTGTGAGACTGTCAGACTGTCAGACTGTCAGACTGTCAGACTGTCAGACTGTCAGACTGAGAGACTGTCAGACTGAGAGACTGTCAGACTGTGAGACTGTCAGACTGTCAGACTGTCAGACTGTCAGACTGTGAGACTGAGAGACTGTGAGACTGTCAGACTGTCATACTGTCAGACTGTGAGACTGTCAGACTGTCAGACTGTGAGACTGAGAGACTGTGAGACTGTCAGACTGTGAGACTGTCAGACTGTGAGACTGTGAGACTGTGAGACTGTGAGACTGTCAGACTGTCAGACTGTGAGACTGTCAGACTGTCAGACTGTCAGACTGTCAGACTGTGAGACTGTGAGACTGTGAGACCGACAGACCGAGAGACTGTCAGACTGTGAGACTGTGAGACTGTGAGACTGAGAGACTGTGAGACTTTGAGACTGTGAGACTGTGAGACGGTCAGACTGTCAGACTGTCAGACTGTCAGACTGTCAGACTGTGAGACTGTGAGACTGTCAGACTGTGAGACTGTCAGACTGTGAGACTGAGAGACTGTGAGACTGTGAGACTGTCAGACTGTGAGCCTGTGAGACTGTGAGCCTGTGAGCCTGTGAGCCTGTGAGCCTGTGAGACTGTGAGACCGAGAGACTGTCAGACTGTAAGACTGTCAGACTGTGAGACTGTGAGACTGTCAGACTGTCAGACTGTCAGACTGTGAGACTGAGAGACTGTGAGACGGTGAGACTGTCAGACTGTGAGACTGTGAGACTGTCAGACTGTGAGACTGTCAGACTGTGAGACTGTCAGACTGTGAGACTGAGAGACTGTGAGACTGTCAGACTGTCAGACTGTGAGCCTGTGAGCCTGTGAGACTGTGAGCCTGTGAGCCTGTGAGACTGTGAGACTGTGAGACTGTGAGACTGTCAGACTGTGAGACTGTGAGACTGTGAGACTGTCAGACTGTCAGACTGAGAGACTGTGAGACTGTGAGACTGTCAGACTGTCAGACTGTCAGACTGAGAGACTGTGAGACTGTCAGACTGAGAGACTGTCAGACTGAGAGACTGTGAGACTGTCAGACTGTGAGACTGTGAGACTGTCAGACTGTCAGACTGAGAGACCGAGAGACTGAGAGACTGTCAGACTGAGAGACTGTGAGACTGTCAGACTGTGAGACTGTGAGACTGTCAGACTGTGAGACTGTGAGACTGTCAGACTGTGAGACTGTGAGACTGTCAGACTATGAGACTGTCAGACTGAGAGACCGAGAGACTGAGAGACTGTCAGACTGAGAGACTGTCAGACTGTGAGACTGTCAGACTGAGAGACCGAGAGACCGAGAGACTGTCAGACTGAGAGACTGAGAGACTGAGAGACTGTGAGACTGTGAGACTGTGAGACTGTGAGACTGTGAGACTGTGAGCCTGTGAGCCTGTGAGACTGTGAGCCTGTGAGCCTGTGAGACTGTGAGACTGTGAGACCGAGAGACTGAGAGACTGTCAGACTGAGAGACTGTCAGACTGTGAGACTGTGAGACTGTCAGACTGTCAGACTGTGAGACTGAGAGACTGTGAGACTGTCAGACTGTGAGACTGAGAGACTGTGAGACTGTGAGACTGTGAGACTGTGAGACTGAGAGACTGAGAGACTGTCAGACTGTGAGACTGTCAGACTGTCAGACTGTGAGACTGTGAGACTGTGAGACCGAGAGACCGAGAGACTGTCAGACTGTGAGACTGTGAGACTGTGAGACTGAGAGACTGTGAGACTTTGAGACTGTGAGACTGTGAGACGGTGAGACGGTGAGACTGTCAGACTGTGAGACTGTGAGACTGTCAGACTGTGAGACTGTCAGACTGTGAGACTGTCAGACTGTGAGACTGAGAGACTGTGAGACTGTGAGACTGTCAGACTGTGAGCCTGTGAGACTGTGAGCCTGTGAGCCTGTGAGCCTGTGAGCCTGTGAGACTGTGAGACTGTGAGACTGTGAGACTGTCAGACTGTGAGACTGTGAGACTGTCAGACTGTGAGACTGTGAGACTGTCAGACTGTCAGACTGTGAGACTGTGAGACTGTCAGACTGAGAGACTGTGAGACTGTCAGACTGAGAGACTGTCAGACTGAGAGACTGTGAGACTGTCAGACTGTGAGACTGTGAGACTGTCAGACTGTCAGACTGTGAGACTGTCAGACTGTGAGACTGTGAGACTGTCAGACTGTCAGACTGAGAGACCGAGAGACTGAGAGACTGTCAGACTGAGAGACTGTGAGACTGTGAGACTGTCAGACTGTGAGACTGTGAGACTGTCAGACTGTGAGACTGTGAGACTGTCAGACTGTGAGACTGTCAGACTGAGAGACCGAGAGACTGAGAGACTGTCAGACTGAGAGACTGTCAGACTGTGAGACTGTCAGACTGAGAGACCGAGAGACCGAGAGACCGAGAGACTGTCAGACTGAGAGACTGAGAGACTGTGAGACTGTGAGACTGTCAGACTGTGAGACTGTCAGACTGTGAGACTGTGAGACTGTCAGACTGTGAGACTGAGAGACTGTGAGACTGTCAGACTGTCAGACTGTGAGACTGTGAGACTGTGAGACTGAGAGACTGTGAGACTGTGAGACTGTCAGACTGTGAGACTGTCAGACTGTGAGACTGAGAGACTGTGAGACTGTCAGACTGTGAGACTGTCAGACTGTCAGACTGTCAGACTGTGAGACTGTGAGACTGTGAGACTGTGAGACTGAGAGACTGTGAGACTGTCAGTCTGTGAGACTGTCAGACTGTCAGACTGTCAGACTGTCAGACTGTGAGACTGTGAGACCGAGAGACCGAGAGACTGTCAGACTGTGAGACTGTGAGACTGAGAGACTGTGAGACTGTGAGACTGTGAGACGGTGAGACTGTCAGACTGTCAGACTGTGAGACTGTGAGACTGTGAGACTGTGAGACTGTCAGACTGTGAGACTGTGAGACTGTCAGACTGAGAGACTGAGAGACTGTGAGACTGTGAGACTGTCAGACTGTGAGCCTGTGAGACTGTGAGCCTGTGAGCCTGTGAGCCTGTGAGACTGTGAGACTGTGAGACCGAGAGACTGAGAGACTGTCAGACTGAGAGACTGTCAGACTGTGAGACTGTGAGACTGTCAGACTGTCAGACTGTGAGACTGAGAGACTGTGAGACTGTCAGACTGTGAGACTGTGAGACTGAGAGACTGTGAGACTGTGAGACTGAGAGACTGAGAGACTGTCAGACTGTGAGACTGTCAGACTGTCAGACTGTGAGACTGTGAGACTGTGAGACCGAGAGACCGAGAGACTGTCAGACTGTGAGACTGTGAGACTGTGAGACTGAGAGACTGTGAGACTTTGAGACTGTGAGACTGTGAGACGGTGAGACGGTGAGACTGTCAGACTGTGAGACTGTGAGACTGTCAGACTGTGAGACTGTCAGACTGTGAGACTGTCAGACTGTGAGACTGAGAGACTGTGAGACTGTGAGACTGTCAGACTGTGAGCCTGTGAGACTGTGAGCCTGTGAGCCTGTGAGACTGTGAGACTGTGAGACTGTGAGACTGTCAGACTGTGAGACTGTGAGACTGTCAGACTGTGAGACTGTGAGACTGTCAGACTGTCAGACTGTGAGACTGTGAGACTGTCAGACTGAGAGACTGTGAGACTGTCAGACTGAGAGACTGTCAGACTGAGAGACTGTGAGACTGTCAGACTGTGAGACTGTGAGACTGTCAGACTGTCAGACTGTGAGACTGTCAGACTGTGAGACTGTGAGACTGTCAGACTGTCAGACTGAGAGACCGAGAGACTGAGAGACTGTCAGACTGAGAGACTGTGAGACTGTCAGACTGTGAGACTGTGAGACTGTCAGACTGTGAGACTGTGAGACTGTCAGACTGTGAGACTGTCAGACTGAGAGACCGAGAGACTGAGAGACTGTCAGACTGAGAGACTGTCAGACTGTGAGACTGTCAGACTGAGAGACCGAGAGACCGAGAGACTGTCAGACTGAGAGACTGAGAGACTGTGAGACTGTGAGACTGTCAGACTGTGAGACTGTCAGACTGTGAGACTGTGAGACTGTCAGACTGTGAGACTGAGAGGCTGTGAGACTGTCAGACTGTCAGACTGTGAGACTGTGAGACTGTGAGACTGAGAGACTGTGAGACTGTGAGACTGTCAGACTGTGAGACTGTCAGACTGTGAGACTGAGAGACTGTGAGACTGTCAGACTGTGAGACTGTCAGACTGTCAGACTGTCAGACTGTGAGACTGTGAGACTGTCAGACTGAGAGACTGTCAGACTGTGAGACTGTGAGACTGTGAGACTGTGAGACTGTCAGACTGTGAGACTGTCAGACTGTCAGACTGTCAGACTGTCAGACTGTCAGACTGAGAGACTGTGAGACTGTCAGACTGTCAGACTGTGAGACTGAGAGACTGTGAGACTGTGAGACTGTGAGACTGAGAGACTGTCAGACTGTGAGACTGTGAGACTGTCAGACTGTCAGACTGTCAGACTGTGAGACTGTGAGACTGTGAGACTGTGAGACCGAGAGACCGAGAGACTGTCAGACTGTGAGACTGTGAGACTGTGAGACTGTGAGACTGAGAGACTGAGAGACTGTGAGACTTTGAGACTGTGAGACTGTGAGACGGTCAGACTGTCAGACTGTGAGACTGTGAGACTGTGAGACTGTCAGACTGTGAGACTGTCAGACTGTGAGACTGTGAGACTGAGAGACTGAGAGACTGTGAGACTGTCAGACTGTCAGACTGTCAGACTGTGAGACTGAGAGACTGTGAGACGGTGAGACTGTCAGACTGTGAGACTGTGAGACTGTCAGACTGTGAGACTGTCAGACTGTGAGACTGTCAGACTGTGAGACTGAGAGACTGTGAGACTGTGAGACTGTGAGACTGTCAGACTGTGAGCCTGTGAGCCTGTGAGCCTGTGAGCCTGTGAGCCTGTGAGACTGTGAGACTGTGAGACTGTGAGACTGTCAGACTGTCAGACTGTGAGACTGTGAGACTGTCAGACTGTGAGACTGTGAGACTGTGAGACTGTCAGACTGTCAGACTGAGAGACTGTGAGACTGTGAGACTGTCAGACTGTCAGACTGAGAGACTGTGAGACTGTCAGACTGAGAGACTGTCAGACTGAGAGACTGTGAGACTGTCAGACTGGGAGACTGTGAGACTGTCAGACTGTCAGACTGTGAGACTGTCAGACTGTGAGACTGTCAGACTGTCAGACTGAGAGACCGAGAGACTGAGAGACTGTCAGACTGAGAGACTGTGAGACTGTCAGACTGTGAGATTGTGAGACTGTCAGACTGTGAGACTGTGAGACTGTCAGACTGTGAGACTGTCAGACTGAGAGACCGAGAGACTGAGAGACTGAGAGACTGTCAGACTGTGAGACTGTCAGACTGAGAGACCGAGAGACCGAGAGACCGAGAGACTGTCAGACTGAGAGACTGAGAGACTGAGAGACTGTGAGACTGTGAGACTGTGAGACTGTGAGACTGTGAGACTGTCAGACTGTGAGACTGTGAGACTGTCAGACTGTGAGACTGAGAGACTGTGAGACTGTCAGACTGTCAGACTGTGAGACTGTGAGACTGTGAGACTGTGAGACTGTCAGACTGTGAGACTGTGAGACTGTCAGACTGTGAGACTGAGAGACTGTGAGACTGTCAGACTGTGAGACTGTGAGACCGAGAGACCGAGAGACTGTCAGACTGTGAGAATGTCAGACTGTGAGACTATGAGACTGTCAGACTGTGAGACTGAGAGACTGTGAGACTGTCAGACTGTGAGACTGTGAGACTGTGAGACTGTCAGACTGTCAGACTGTCAGACTGTCAGACTGTGAGACTGTGAGACTGTCAGACTGTGAGACTGTCAGACTGTGAGACTGTCAGACTGTGAGACTGAGAGACTGTGAGACTGTGAGACTGTCAGACTGTGAGCCTGTGAGCCTGTGAGACTGTGAGACTGTGAGCCTGTGAGCCTGTGAGACCGAGAGACAGAGAGACTGTGAGACTGTCAGACTGTCAGACTGTCAGACTGTCAGACTGTCAGACTGTGAGACTGTGAGACTGTGAGACTGTGAGACCGAGAGACCGAGAGACTGTCAGACTGTGAGACTGTGAGACTGAGAGACTGTGAGACTTTGAGACTTTGAGACTGTGAGACTGTGAGACGGTCAGACTGTCAGACTGTGAGACTGTGAGACTGTCAGACTGTGAGACTGTCAGACTGTGAGACTGTCAGACTGTGAGACTGAGAGACTGTGAGACTGTGAGACTGTCAGACTGTGAGCCTGTGAGACTGTGAGACTGTGAGCCTGTGAGCCTGTGAGACTGTGAGACCGAGAGACTGTCAGACTGTAAGACTGTCAGACTGTCAGACTGTCAGACTGAGAGACTGTTAGACTGTCAGACTGTCAGACTGTGAGACTGTCAGACTGTGAGACTGTGAGACTGAGAGACTGTCAGACTGTGAGACTGTCAGACCGAGAGACCGAGAGACTGAGAGACTGTCAGACTGAGAGACTGTCAGACTGTGAGACTGTGAGACTGTGAGACTGTCAGACTGTCAGACTGTCAGACTGTGAGACTGTCAGACTGTGAGACTATGAGACTGTCAGACTGTGAGACTGAGAGACTGTGAGACTGTCAGACTGTGAGACTGTGAGACTGTCAGACTGTCAGACTGTCAGACTGTGAGACTGTCAGACTGTGAGACTATGAGACTGTCAGACTGTGAGACTGAGAGACTGTGAGACTGTCAGACTGTCAGACTGTGAGACTGTCAGACTGAGAGACTGTCAGACTGTTAGACTGTCAGACTGTGAGACTGTGAGACTGTCAGACTGTCAGACTGTCAGACTGTCAGACTGTGAGACTGTCAGACTGAGAGACTGTCAGACTGTGAGACTGTGAGACTGTCAGACTGTGAGACTGTGAGACTGTGAGACTGTGAGACTGTGAGACTGTCAGACTGTCAGACTGAGAGACTGTCAGACTGTGAGACTGAGAGACTGTCAGACTGTAAGACTGTCAGACTGTCAGACTGTGAGACTGTGAGACTGTGAGACTGTCAGACTGTCAGACTGAGAGACTGAGAGACTGTCAGACTGAGAGACTGTCAGACTGTGAGACTGTCAGACTGTCAGACTGTGAGACTGAGAGACTGTCAGACTGTCAGACTGTCAGACTGTCAGACTGTCAGACTGTGAGACTGTCAGACTGTCAGACTGTGAGACTGAGAGACTGAGAGACTGTGAGACTGTGAGACTGTGAGACTGAGAGACTGTCAGACTGTGAGACTGTGAGACTGTCAGACTGTCAGACTGTCAGACTGTCAGACTGTCAGACTGTCAGACTGTGAGACTGTGAGACTGTGAGACCGAGAGACTGAGAGACTGTCAGACTGTGAGACTGTGAGACTGTGAGACTGAGAGACTGTGAGACTTTGAGACTGTGAGACTGTGAGACGGTCAGACTGTCAGACTGTGAGACTGTCAGACTGTGAGACTGTCAGACTGTGAGACTTTCAGACTGTGAGACTGTGAGACTGAGAGACTGTGAGACTGTGAGACTGTGAGCCTGTGAGACTGTGAGCCTGTGAGCCTGTGAGACTGTGAGCCTGTGAGACTGTGAGACCGAGAGACTGTCAGACTGTAAGATTGTCAGACTGTGAGACTGTGAGACTGTCAGACTGTCAGACTGTCAGACTGTGAGACTGAGAGACTGTCAGACTGTGAGACTGAGAGACTGTGAGACTGTGAGACTGTGAGACTGAGAGACTGAGAGACTGTGAGACTGAGAGACTGTGAGACTGTCAGACTGTGAGACTGTGAGAGTGTGAGACTGTCAGACTGTCAGACTGTCAGACTGTGAGACTGTCAGACTGTGAGACTATGAGACTGTGAGACTATGAGACTGTCAGACTGTGAGACTGAGAGACTGTGAGACTGTCAGACTGTCAGACTGTGAGACTGTCAGACTGAGAGACTGTCAGACTGTTAGACTGTCAGACTGTGAGACTGTGAGACTGTCAGACTGTCAGACTGTGAGACTGTCAGACTGAGAGACTGTCAGACTGTGAGACTGTGAGACTGTCAGACTGAGAGACTGTGAGACTGTGAGACTGTGAGACTGTCAGACTGTGAGACTGTCAGACTGTCAGACTGTCAGACTGAGAGACTGTCAGACTGTGAGACTGAGAGACTGTCAGACTGAGAGACTGTAAGACTGTCAGACTGTCAGACTGTGAGACTGTCAGACTGTGAGACTGTGAGACTGTCAGACTGTCAGACTGAGAGACTGTCAGGCTGAGAGACTGTCAGACTGAGAGACTGTCAGACTGTGAGACTGTCAGACTGTCAGACTGTCAGACTGTGAGACTGAGAGACTGTCAGACTGTCAGACTGTCAGACTGTCAGACTGTCAGACTGTGAGACTGTCAGACTGAGAGACTGTCAGACTGTGAGACTGTGAGACTGTGAGACTGTGAGACTGAGAGACTGTCAGACTGTCAGACTGTGAGACTGAGAGACTGTGAGACTGTGAGACTGTCAGACTGTGAGACTGTCAGACTGTGACACTGAGAGACTGAGAGACTGTCAGACTGTGAGACCGTCAGACTGTCAGACTGTCAGACTGTGAGACCGTGAGACCGAGAGACTGTGAGACTGTGAGACTGAGAGACTGTGAGACTGTGAGACTGTGAGACGGTCAGACTGTCAGACTGTGAGACTGTGAGACTGTCAGACTGTGAGACTGTGAGACTGTCAGACTGTCAGACTGTGAGACTGAGAGACTGTGAGACTGTGAGACTGTGAGCCTGTGAGCCTGTGAGCCTGTGAGCCTGTGAGCCTGTGAGACTGTGAGACTGTGAGACCGAGAGACTGTCAGACTGTAAGACTGTCAGACTGTCAGACTGTGAGACTGTGAGACTGTGAGACTGTCAGATTGTGAGACTGTCAGACTGTCAGACTGTCAGACTGTGAGACTGAGAGACTGTGAGACTGTGAGCCTGTGAGCCTGTGAGCCTGTGAGACTGTGAGACCGAGAGACTGTCAGACTGTAAGACTGTCAGACTGTGAGACTGTGAGACTGTGAGACTGTCAGACTGTCAGACTGTCAGACTGTCAGACTGTCAGACTGTCAGACTGTGAGACTGTGAGACTGTGAGACTGTGAGACTGTGAGACGGTGAGACTGTCAGACTGTGAGACTGTGAGACTGTGAGACTGTCAGACTGTGAGACAGAGACTGTGAGACTGTCAGACTGTCAGACTGTCAGACTGTGAGACTGAGAGACTGTGAGACTGAGAGACTGTGAGACTGTGAGACTGTGAGACTGTGAGACTGTGAGACTGAGAGACTGTCAGACTGTCAGACTGTCAGACTGTCAGACTGTGAGACTGTGAGACTGTGAGACCGAGAGACCGAGAGACTGTCAGACTGTGAGACTGTGAGACTGAGAGACTTTGAGACTTTGAGACTGTGAGACTGTGAGACGGTCAGACTGTCAGACTGTCAGACTGTGAGACTGTGAGACTGTGAGACTGTGAGACTGTCAGACTGTGAGACTGTCAGACTGTGAGACTGTCAGACTGTGAGACTGTGAGACTGAGAGACTGAGAGACTGTGAGACTGTGAGACTGAGAGACTGAGAGACTGTGAGACTGTCAGACTGTCAGACTGTGAGACTGTGAGACTGTGAGACCGAGAGACTGTCAGACTGTGAGACTGTGAGACTGAGAGACTGTGAGACTTTGAGACTGTGAGACTGTGAGACGGTCAGACTGTCAGACTGTGAGACTGTGAGACTGTGAGACTGTCAGACTGTCAGACTGTGAGACTGTCAGACTGTGAGACTGAGAGACTGTGAGACTGTGAGACTGTGAGACTGTGAGACCGAGAGACTGAGAGACTGTCAGACTGTGAGACTGTGAGACTGTGAGACTGTGAGACGGTCAGACTGTCAGACTGTGAGACTGTGAGACTGTCAGACTGTGAGACTGTCAGACTGTGAGACTGTCAGACTGTGAGACTGTGAGACTGTCAGACTGTCAGACTGTCAGACTGTGAGACTGAGAGACTGTCAGACTGTGAGACTGTGAGACTGTGAGACTGTGAGACTGTGAGACTGAGAGACTGAGAGACTGTGAGACTGAGAGACTGTGAGACTGTCAGACTGTGAGACTGTGAGACTGTGAGACTGTCAGACTGTCAGACTGTCAGACTGTGAGACTGTCAGACTGTGAGACTATGAGACTGTCAGACTGTGAGACTGAGAGACTGTGAGACTGTCAGACTGTCAGACTGTGAGACTGTCAGACTGAGAGACTGTCAGACTGTTAGACTGTCAGACTGTGAGACTGTGAGACTGTGAGACTGTCAGACTGTCAGACTGTGAGACTGTCAGACTGAGAGACTGTCAGACTGTGAGACTGTGAGACTGTGAGACTGTCAGACTGAGAGACTGTGAGACTGTGAGACTGTCAGACTGTGAGACTGTCAGACTGAGAGACTGTCAGACTGTGAGACTGAGAGACTGTCAGACTGAGAGACTGTAAGACTATCAGACTGTCAGACTGTGAGACTGTCAGACTGTGAGACTGTGAGACTGTCAGACTGTCAGACTGAGAGACTGTCAGGCTGAGAGACTGTCAGACTGAGAGACTGTCAGACTGTGAGACTGTCAGACTGTCAGACTGTCAGACTGTGAGACTGAGAGACTGTCAGACTGTCAGACTGTCAGACTGTCAGACTGTGAGACTGTCAGACTGTCAGACTGAGAGACTGTCAGACTGTGAGACTGTGAGACTGTGAGACTGTGAGACTGAGAGACTGTCAGACTGTGAGACTGTCAGACTGTCAGACTGTGAGACTGTGAGACTGTGAGACCGAGAGACCGAGAGACTGTCAGACTGTGAGACTGTGAGACTGAGAGAATGTGAGACTTTGAGACTGTGAGACTGTGGGACGGTCAGACTGTCAGACTGTGAGACTGTGAGACTGTCAGACTGTCAGACTGTCAGACTGTGAGACTGTCAGACTGTGAGACTATGAGACTGTGAGACTGTGAGACTGAGAGACTGTGAGACTGTCAGACTGTCAGACTGTGAGACTGTCAGACTGAGAGACTGTCAGACTGTTAGACTGTCAGACTGTGAGACTGTGAGACTGTCAGACTGTCAGACTGTGAGACTGTCAGACTGAGAGACTGTCAGACTGTGAGACTGTGAGACTGTCAGACTGTGAGACTGTCAGACTGTCAGACTGTCAGACTGAGAGACTGTCAGACTGTGAGACTGAGAGACTGTCAGACTGAGAGACTGTAAGACTGTCAGACTGTCAGACTGTGAGACTGTCAGACTGTGAGACTGTGAGACTGTCAGACTGAGAGACTGTCAGGCTGAGAGACTGTCAGACTGAGAGACTGTCAGACTGTGAGACTGTCAGACTGTCAGACTGTGAGACTGAGAGACTGTCAGACTGTCAGACTGTCAGACTGTCAGACTGTCAGACTGTGAGACTGTCAGACTGAGAGACTGTCAGACTGTGAGACTGTGAGACTGTGAGACTGTGAGACTGTGAGACTGAGAGACTGTCAGACTGTCAGACTGTGAGACTGAGAGACTGTGAGACTGTGAGACTGTCAGACTGTGAGACTGTCAGACTGTGACACTGAGAGACTGAGAGACTGTCAGACTGTGAGACCGTCAGACTGTCAGACTGTCAGACTGTGAGACCGTGAGACCGTGAGACCGAGAGACTGTGAGACTGTGAGACTGAGAGACTGTGAGACTGTGAGACTGTGAGACGGTCAGACTGTCAGACTGTGAGACTGTGAGACTGTCAGACTGTGAGACTGTGAGACTGTCAGACTGTCAGACTGTGAGACTGAGAGACTGTGAGACTGTGAGACTGTGAGCCTGTGAGCCTGTGAGCCTGTGAGCCTGTGAGCCTGTGAGACTGTGAGACTGTGAGACCGAGAGACTGTCAGACTGTAAGACTGTCAGACTGTCAGACTGTGAGACTGTGAGACTGTGAGACTGTCAGATTGTGAGACTGTCAGACTGTCAGACTGTCAGACTGTGAGACTGAGAGACTGTGAGACTGTGAGCCTGTGAGCCTGTGAGCCTGTGAGACTGTGAGACCGAGAGACTGTCAGACTGTAAGACTGTCAGACTGTGAGACTGTGAGACTGTGAGACTGTCAGACTGTCAGACTGTCAGACTGTCAGACTGTGAGACTGTGAGACTGTGAGACTGAGAGACTGTGAGACTGTGAGACGGTGAGACTGTCAGACTGTGAGACTGTGAGACTGTGAGACTGTCAGACTGTGAGACAGAGACTGTGAGACTGTGAGACTGTCAGACTGTCAGACTGTCAGACTGTGAGACTGAGAGACTGTGAGACTGTGAGACTGTGAGACTGTGAGACTGTGAGACTGAGAGACTGTGAGACTGTCAGACTGTCAGACTGTCAGACTGTCAGACTGTCAGACTGTGAGACTGTGAGACTGTGAGACCGAGAGACCGAGAGACTGTCAGACTGTGAGACTGTGAGACTGAGAGACTTTGAGACTGTGAGACTGTGAGACGGTCAGACTGTCAGACTGTGAGACTGTGAGACTGTGAGACTGTGAGACTGTCAGACTGTGAGACTGTCAGACTGTGAGACTGTCAGACTGTGAGACTGAGAGACTGAGAGACTGTGAGACTGTGAGACTGAGAGACTGAGAGACTGTGAGACTGTCAGACTGTCAGACTGTCAGACTGTCAGACTGTGAGACTGTGAGACTGTGAGACCGAGAGACTGTCAGACTGTGAGACTGTGAGACTGAGAGACTGTGAGACTTTGAGACTGTGAGACTGTGAGACGGTCAGACTGTCAGACTGTGAGACTGTGAGACTGTGAGACTGTCAGACTGTGAGACTGTCAGACTGTCAGACTGTGAGACTGTGAGACTGTGAGACTGTGAGACCGAGAGACTGAGAGACTGTCAGACTGTGAGACTGTGAGACTGTGAGACGGTCAGACTGTCAGACTGTGAGACTGTCAGACTGTGAGACTGAGAGACTGTGAGACTGTCAGACTGTCAGACTGTGAGACTGTGAGACTGTGAGACTGTGAGACTGTGAGACGGTCAGACTGTCAGACTGTGAGACTGTGAGACTGTCAGACTGTGAGACTGTCAGACTGTGAGACTGTCAGACTGTGAGACTGTGAGACTGTCAGACTGTCAGACTGTCAGACTGTGAGACTGAGAGACTGTCAGACTGTGAGACTGTGAGACTGTGAGACTGTGAGACTGTGAGACTGAGAGACTGAGAGACTGTGAGACTGTGAGACTGAGAGACTGTCAGACTGTGAGACTGTGAGACTGTCAGACTGTCAGACTGTCAGACTGTCAGACTGTGAGACTGTCAGACTGTGAGACTATGAGACTGTCAGACTGTGAGACTGAGAGACTGTGAGACTGTCAGACTGTCAGACTGTGAGACTGTCAGACTGAGAGACTGTCAGACTGTTAGACTGTCAGACTGTGAGACTGTGAGACTGTGAGACTGTCAGACTGTCAGACTGTGAGACTGTCAGACTGAGAGACTGTCAGACTGTGAGACTGTGAGACTGTCAGACTGAGAGACTGTGAGACTGTGAGACTGTGAGACTGTCAGACTGTGAGACTGTCAGACTGTCAGACTGTCAGACTGAGAGACTGTCAGACTGTGAGACTGAGAGACTGTCAGACTGAGAGACTGTAAGACTATCAGACTGTCAGACTGTGAGACTGTCAGACTGTGAGACTGTGAGACTGTCAGACTGTCAGACTGAGAGACTGTCAGGCTGAGAGACTGTCAGACTGAGAGACTGTCAGACTGTGAGACTGTCAGACTGTCAGACTGTCAGACTGTGAGACTGAGAGACTGTCAGACTGTCAGACTGTCAGACTGTGAGACTGTCAGACTGTCAGACTGAGAGACTGTCAGACTGTGAGACTGTGAGACTGTGAGACTGTGAGACTGTGAGACTGAGAGACTGTCAGACTGTGAGACTGTCAGACTGTCAGACTGTGAGACTGTGAGACTGTGAGACCGAGAGACCGAGAGACTGTCAGACTGTGAGACTGTGAGACTGTGAGACTGAGAGAATGTGAGACTTTGAGACTGTGAGACTGTGGGACGGTCAGACTGTCAGACTGTGAGACTGTGAGACTGTCAGACTGTGAGACTGTCAGACTGTGAGACTGTCAGACTGTGAGACTGAGAGACTGTGAGACTGTGAGACTGTCAGACTGTGAGCCTGTGAGACTGTGAGCCTGTGAGCCTGTGAGCCTGTGAGACTGTGAGACCGAGAGACTGTCAGACTGTAAGACTGTCAGACTGTGAGACTGTGAGACTGTGAGACTGTCAGACTGTCAGACTGTCAGACTGTGAGACTGAGAGACTGTGAGACTGTGAGACGGTGAGACTGTCAGACTGTGAGACTGTGAGACTGTCAGACTGTGAGACTGTCAGACTGTGAGACTGTCAGACTGTGAGACTGTCAGACTGTCAGACTGTGAGACTGTGAGACTGTGAGACTGTGAGACTGTCAGACTGTGAGACTGTGAGACTGTCAGACTGTGAGACTGAGAGACTGTGAGACTGTCAGACTGAGAGACTGTGAGACTGTCAGACTGTCAGACTGTGAGACTGTGAGACTGTCAGACTGTGAGACTGAGAGACTGTGAGACTGTCAGACTGTGAGACTGTGAGACTGTGAGACTGTCAGACTGTCAGACTGTGAGACTGTGAGACTGTGAGACTGTGAGACTGTGAGCCTGTGAGCCTGTGAGCCTGTGAGACTGTGAGACCGAGAGACTGTCAGACTGTAAGACTGTCAGACTGTGAGACTGTGAGACTGTGAGACTGTCAGACTGTCAGACTGTCAGACTGTGAGACTGAGAGACTGTGAGACTGTGAGACGGTGAGACTGTCAGACTGTGAGACTGTGAGACTGTCAGACTGTGAGACTGTCAGACTGTGAGACTGTCAGACTGTGAGACTGTCAGACTGTCAGACTGTGAGACTGTGAGACTGTGAGACTGTGAGACTGTCAGACTGTGAGACTGTGAGACTGTCAGACTGTGAGACTGAGAGACTGTGAGACTGTCAGACTGAGAGACTGTGAGACTGTCAGACTGTCAGACTGTGAGACTGTGAGACTGTCAGACTGTGAGACTGAGAGACTGTGAGACTGTCAGACTGTGAGACTGTGAGACTGTGAGACTGTCAGACTGTCAGACTGTGAGACTGTGAGACTGTGAGACTGTGAGACTGTGAGCCTGTGAGCCTGTGAGCCTGTGAGACTGTGAGACCGAGAGACTGTCAGACTGTAAGACTGTCAGACTGTGAGACTGTGAGACTGTCAGACTGTCAGACTGTCAGACTGTCAGACTGTGAGACTGAGAGACTGTGAGACTGTGAGACGGTGAGACTGTCAGACTGTGAGACTGTGAGACTGTGAGACTGTGAGACTGTCAGACTGTCAGACTGTGAGACTGTCAGACTGTGAGACTGTGAGACTGTGAGACTGAGAGACTGCCAGACTGCCAGACTGTCAGACTGTGAGCCTGTGAGCCTGTGAGCCTGTGAGCCTGTGAGCCTGTGAGACTGTGAGACCGAGAGACAGAGAGACTGTCAGACTGTAAGACTGTCAGACTGTGAGACTGTGAGACTGTCAGACTGTCAGACTGTGAGACTGTGAGACTGAGAGACTGTGAGACGGTGAGACTGTCAGACTGTGAGACTGTGAGACTGTCAGACTGTGAGACTGTCAGACTGTGAGACTGTCAGACTGTGAGACTGTCAGACTGTCAGACTGTCAGACTGTGAGACTGAGAGACTGTGAGACTGTGAGACTGTGAGACTGTGAGACTGAGAGACTGTGAGACTGTGAGACGGTGAGACTGTCAGACTGTGAGACTGTGAGACTGTGAGACTGTCAGACTGTGAGACAGAGACTGTGAGACTGTGAGACTGTCAGACTGTCAGACTGTCAGACTGTGAGACTGAGAGACTGTGAGACTGTGAGACTGTGAGACTGTGAGACTGTGAGACTGAGAGACTGTGAGACTGTCAGACTGTCAGACTGTCAGACTGTCAGACTGTCAGACTGTGAGACTGTGAGACTGTGAGACCGAGAGACCGAGAGACTGTCAGACTGTGAGACTGTGAGACTGAGAGACTTTGAGACTTTGAGACTGTGAGACTGTGAGACGGTCAGACTGTCAGACTGTGAGACTGTGAGACTGTGAGACTGTCAGACTGTGAGACTGTCAGACTGTGAGACTGTCAGACTGTGAGACTGAGAGACTGAGAGACTGTGAGACTGTGAGACTGAGAGACTGAGAGACTGTGAGACTGTCAGACTGTCAGACTGTCAGACTGTCAGACTGTGAGACTGTGAGACTGTGAGACCGAGAGACTGTCAGACTGTGAGACTGTGAGACTGAGAGACTGTGAGACTTTGAGACTGTGAGACTGTGAGACGGTCAGACTGTCAGACTGTGAGACTGTGAGACTGTGAGACTGTCAGACTGTGAGACTGTCAGACTGTCAGACTGTGAGACTGTGAGACTGTGAGACTGTGAGACCGAGAGACTGAGAGACTGTCAGACTGTGAGACTGTGAGACTGTGAGACGGTCAGACTGTCAGACTGTGAGA
This sequence comes from Oncorhynchus clarkii lewisi, assembly GCF_045791955.1. Classification (NCBI taxonomy): domain Eukaryota; kingdom Metazoa; phylum Chordata; class Actinopteri; order Salmoniformes; family Salmonidae; genus Oncorhynchus; species Oncorhynchus clarkii. The sequence continues at coordinate 48,832 of NW_027258223.1, read as the reverse complement.
CTGTCAGACTGTGAGACTGAGAGACTGTGAGACTGTCAGACTGTCAGACTGTGAGACTGTGAGACTGTGAGACTGTGAGACCGAGAGACTGAGAGACTGTCAGACTGTGAGACTGTGAGACTGTGAGACTGAGAGACTGTGAGACTTTGAGACTGTGAGACTGTGAGACGGTCAGACTGTCAGACTGTGAGACTGTGAGACTGTCAGACTGTGAGACTGTCAGACTGTGAGACTGTCAGACTGTGAGACTGTGAGACTGTCAGACTGTCAGACTGTCAGACTGTGAGACTGAGAGACTGTCAGACTGTGAGACTGTGAGACTGTGAGACTGTGAGACTGTGAGACTGTGAGACTGAGAGACTGAGAGACTGTGAGACTGAGAGACTGTGAGACTGTCAGACTGTGAGACTGTGAGACTGTCAGACTGTCAGACTGTCAGACTGTCAGACTGTGAGACTGTCAGACTGTGAGACTATGAGACTGTCAGACTGTGAGACTGAGAGACTGTGAGACTGTCAGACTGTCAGACTGTGAGACTGTCAGACTGAGAGACTGTCAGACTGTTAGACTGTCAGACTGTGAGACTGTGAGACTGTGAGACTGTCAGACTGTCAGACTGTGAGACTGTCAGACTGAGAGACTGTCAGACTGTGAGACTGTGAGACTGTCAGACTGAGAGACTGTGAGACTGTGAGACTGTGAGACTGTCAGACTGTGAGACTGTCAGACTGTCAGACTGTGAGACTGTCAGACTGTCAGACTGTCAGACTGAGAGACTGTCAGACTGTGAGACTGAGAGACTGTCAGACTGAGAGACTGTAAGACTATCAGACTGTCAGACTGTGAGACTGTCAGACTGTGAGACTGTGAGACTGTCAGACTGTCAGACTGAGAGACTGTCAGGCTGAGAGACTGTCAGACTGAGAGACTGTCAGACTGTGAGACTGTCAGACTGTCAGACTGTCAGACTGTGAGACTGAGAGACTGTCAGACTGTCAGACTGTCAGACTGTCAGACTGTGAGACTGTCAGACTGTCAGACTGAGAGGCTGTGAGACTGTGAGACTGTGAGACTGTGAGACTGTGAGACTGAGAGACTGTCAGACTGTGAGACTGTCAGACTGTCAGACTGTGAGACTGTGAGACTGTGAGACCGAGAGACCGAGAGACTGTCAGACTGTGAGACTGTGAGACTGTGAGACTGAGAGAATGTGAGACTTTGAGACTGTGAGACTGTGGGACGGTCAGACTGTCAGACTGTGAGACTGTGAGACTGTCAGACTGTGAGACTGTCAGACTGTGAGACTGTCAGACTGTGAGACTGAGAGACTGTGAGACTGTGAGACTGTCAGACTGTGAGCCTGTGAGACTGTGAGCCTGTGAGCCTGTGAGCCTGTGAGACTGTGAGACCGAGAGACTGTCAGACTGTAAGACTGTCAGACTGTGAGACTGTGAGACTGTGAGACTGTCAGACTGTCAGACTGTCAGACTGTCAGACTGAGAGACTGTGAGACTGTGAGACGGTGAGACTGTCAGACTGTGAGACTGTGAGACTGTCAGACTGTGAGACTGTCAGACTGTGAGACTGTCAGACTGTGAGACTGTCAGACTGTCAGACTGTGAGACTGTGAGACTGTGAGACTGTGAGACTGTCAGACTGTGAGACTGTGAGACTGTCAGACTGTGAGACTGAGAGACTGTGAGACTGTCAGACTGAGAGACTGTGAGACTGTCAGACTGTCAGACTGTGAGACTGTGAGACTGTCAGACTGTGAGACTGAGAGACTGTGAGACTGTCAGACTGTCAGACTGTGAGACTGTGAGACTGAGAGACTGTCAGACTGTGAGACTGTGAGACTGTGAGACTGTGAGACTGTGAGCCTGTGAGCCTGTGAGCCTGTGAGACTGTGAGACCGAGAGACTGTCAGACTGTAAGACTGTCAGACTGTGAGACTGTGAGACTGTCAGACTGTCAGACTGTCAGACTGTCAGACTGTGAGACTGAGAGACTGTGAGACTGTGAGACGGTGAGACTGTCAGACTGTGAGACTGTGAGACTGTGAGACTGTCAGACTGTCAGACTGTGAGACTGTCAGACTGTGAGACTGAGAGACTGCCAGACTGCCAGACTGTCAGACTGTGAGCCTGTGAGCCTGTGAGCCTGTGAGCCTGTGAGCCTGTGAGACTGTGAGACCGAGAGACAGAGAGACTGTCAGACTGTAAGACTGTCAGACTGTGAGACTGTGAGACTGTCAGACTGTCAGACTGTGAGACTGTGAGACTGAGAGACTGTGAGACGGTGAGACTGTCAGACTGTGAGACTGTGAGACTGTCAGACTGTGAGACTGTCAGACTGTGAGACTGTCAGACTGTGAGACTGTCAGACTGTCAGACTGTCAGACTGTGAGACTGTGAGACTGTCAGACTGTGAGACAGAGACGGTGAGACTGTCAGACTGTGAGACTGTCAGACTGTGAGACTGAGAGACTGTGAGACTGTCAGACTGTGAGACTGTCAGACTGTCAGACTGTCAGACTGTCAGACTGTCAGACTGTGAGACTGTGAGACTGTGAGACTGTGAGACCGAGAGACTGTGAGACTGTGAGACTGAGAGACTGTGAGACTGTGAGACTGTGAGACGGTGAGATTGTCAGACTGTGAGACTGAGAGACTGTGAGACTGTGAGACTGTCAGACTGTGAGCCTGTGAGACTGTGAGACTGTGAGACTGTGAGCCTGTGAGCCTGTGAGACTGTGAGACCGAGAGACAGAGAGACTGTCAGACTGTGAGACTGTGAGACTGTCAGACTGTGAGACTGTCAGACTGTCAGACTGTCAGACTGTGAGACTGTGAGACTGTAAGACTGTGAGACTGTGAGACTGTGAGACGGTGAGACTGTCAGACTGTCAGACTGTGAGACTGTGAGACTGTGAGACTGTCAGACTGTGAGACTGTCAGACTGTGAGACTGTCAGACTGTCAGACTGTGAGACTGTGAGACTGTGAGACTGTGAGACTGTGAGCCTGTGAGCCTGTGAGACTGTGAGACCGAGAGACAGAGAGACTGTCAGACTGTGAGACTGTCAGACTGTCAGACTGTGAGACTGTCAGGCTGTCAGACTGTGAGACTGTGAGACTGTGAGACTGTCAGACTGTCAGACTGTCAGACTGTGAGACTGTGAGACTGAGAGACTGTGAGACTGTGAGACTGTGAGACGGTGAGACTGTCAGACTGTCAGACTGTGAGACTGTCAGACTGTCAGACTGTCAGACTGTGAGACTGTGAGACTTTCAGACTGTGAGACTGTCAGACTGTGAGACTGTCAGACTGTGAGACTGTGAGACTGAGAGACTGTGAGCCTGTGAGACTGTGAGCCTGTGAGCCTGTGAGACTGTGAGACTGTGAGACTGTGAGACTGAGAGACCGAGAGACTGTCAGACTGTGAGACTGTGAGACTGTGAGACTGAGAGACTGTCAGACTGTGAGACTGTCAGACTGTGAGACTGTGAGACTGAGAGACTGTGAGCCTGTGAGCCTGTGAGCCTGTGAGCCTGTGAGCCTGTGAGACTGTGAGACTGTGAGACTGTGAGACCGAGAGACCGAGAGACTGTCAGACTGTGAGACTGTGAGACTGAGAGACTGTGAGACTTTGAGACTTTGAGACTGTGAGACTGTGAGACGGTCAGACTGTCAGACTGTGAGACTGTGAGACTGTCAGACTGTGAGACTGTCAGACTGTGAGACTGTCAGACTGTGAGACTGAGAGACTGTGAGACTGTGAGACTGTCAGACTGTGAGCCTGTGAGACTGTGAGACTGTGAGCCTGTGAGCCTGTGAGACTGTGAGACCGAGAGACTGTCAGACTGTAAGACTGTCAGACTGTCAGACTGTCAGACTGAGAGACTGTTAGACTGTCAGACTGTCAGACTGTGAGACTGTCAGACTGTGAGACTGTGAGACTGAGAGACTGTCAGACTGTGAGACTGTCAGACCGAGAGACCGAGAGACTGAGAGACTGTCAGACTGAGAGACTGTCAGACTGTGAGACTGTGAGACTGTGAGACTGTCAGACTGTCAGACTGTCAGACTGTGAGACTGTCAGACTGTGAGACTATGAGACTGTCAGACTGTGAGACTGAGAGACTGTGAGACTGTCAGACTGTCAGACTGTGAGACTGTCAGACTGAGAGACTGTCAGACTGTTAGACTGTCAGACTGTGAGACTGTGAGACTGTCAGACTGTCAGACTGTCAGACTGTCAGACTGTGAGACTGTCAGACTGAGAGACTGTCAGACTGTGAGACTGTGAGACTGTCAGACTGTGAGACTGTGAGACTGTGAGACTGTGAGACTGTGAGACTGTGAGACTGTCAGACTGTCAGACTGAGAGACTGTCAGACTGTGAGACTGAGAGACTGTCAGACTGTAAGACTGTCAGACTGTCAGACTGTGAGACTGTGAGACTGTGAGACTGTCAGACTGTCAGACTGAGAGACTGAGAGACTGTCAGACTGAGAGACTGTCAGACTGTGAGACTGTCAGACTGTCAGACTGTGAGACTGAGAGACTGTCAGACTGTCAGACTGTCAGACTGTCAGACTGTGAGACTGTCAGACTGTCAGACTGTGAGACTGAGAGACTGAGAGACTGTGAGACTGTGAGACTGTGAGACTGAGAGACTGTCAGACTGTGAGACTGTGAGACTGTGAGACTGTCAGACTGTCAGACTGTCAGACTGTCAGACTGTCAGACTGTCAGACTGTGAGACTGTGAGACTGTGAGACCGAGAGACTGAGAGACTGTCAGACTGTGAGACTGTGAGACTGTGAGACTGAGAGACTGTGAGACTTTGAGACTGTGAGACTGTGAGACTGTGAGACTGTCAGACTGTGAGACTGTGAGACTGTCAGACTGTCAGACTGTCAGACTGTGAGACTGTCAGACTGTGAGACTATGAGACTGTCAGACTGTGAGACTGAGAGACTGTGAGACTGTCAGACTGTCAGACTGTGAGACTGTCAGACTGAGAGACTGTCAGACTGTTAGACTGTCAGACTGTGAGACTGTGAGACTGTCAGACTGAGAGACTGTCAGACTGTGAGACTGTGAGACTGTCAGACTGTGAGACTGTGAGACTGTGAGACTGTGAGACTGTGAGACTGTGAGACTGTCAGACTGTCAGACTGAGAGACTGTCAGACTGTGAGACTGAGAGACTGTCAGACTGTAAGACTGTCAGACTGTCAGACTGTGAGACTGTGAGACTGTGAGACTGTCAGACTGTCAGACTGAGAGACTGAGAGACTGTCAGACTGAGAGACTGTCAGACTGTGAGACTGTCAGACTGTCAGACTGTGAGACTGAGAGACTGTCAGACTGTCAGACTGTCAGACTGTCAGACTGTGAGACTGTCAGACTGTCAGACTGTGAGACTGAGAGACTGAGAGACTGTGAGACTGTGAGACTGTGAGACTGAGAGACTGTCAGACTGTGAGACTGTGAGACTGTGAGACTGTCAGACTGTCAGACTGTCAGACTGTCAGACTGTCAGACTGTCAGACTGTGAGACTGTGAGACTGTGAGACCGAGAGACTGAGAGACTGTCAGACTGTGAGACTGTGAGACTGTGAGACTGAGAGACTGTGAGACTTTGAGACTGTGAGACTGTGAGACGGTCAGACTGTCAGACTGTGAGACTGTCAGACTGTGAGACTGTCAGACTGTGAGACTTTCAGACTGTGAGACTGTGAGACTGAGAGACTGTGAGACTGTGAGACTGTGAGCCTGTGAGACTGTGAGCCTGTGAGCCTGTGAGCCTGTGAGCCTGTGAGACTGTGAGACCGAGAGACTGTCAGACTGTAAGATTGTCAGACTGTGAGACTGTGAGACTGTCAGACTGTCAGACTGTCAGACTGTGAGACTGAGAGACTGTCAGACTGTGAGACTGAGAGACTGTGAGACTGTGAGACTGTGAGACTGAGAGACTGAGAGACTGTGAGACTGAGAGACTGTGAGACTGTCAGACTGTGAGACTGTGAGAGTGTGAGACTGTCAGACTGTCAGACTGTCAGACTGTGAGACTGTCAGACTGTGAGACTATGAGACTGTGAGACTATGAGACTGTCAGACTGTGAGACTGAGAGACTGTGAGACTGTCAGACTGTCAGACTGTGAGACTGTCAGACTGAGAGACTGTCAGACTGTTAGACTGTCAGACTGTGAGACTGTGAGACTGTCAGACTGTCAGACTGTGAGACTGTCAGACTGAGAGACTGTCAGACTGTGAGACTGTGAGACTGTCAGACTGAGAGACTGTGAGACTGTGAGACTGTGAGACTGTCAGACTGTGAGACTGTCAGACTGTCAGACTGTCAGACTGAGAGACTGTCAGACTGTGAGACTGAGAGACTGTCAGACTGAGAGACTGTAAGACTGTCAGACTGTCAGACTGTGAGACTGTCAGACTGTGAGACTGTGAGACTGTCAGACTGTCAGACTGAGAGACTGTCAGGCTGAGAGACTGTCAGACTGAGAGACTGTCAGACTGTGAGACTGTCAGACTGTCAGACTGTCAGACTGTGAGACTGAGAGACTGTCAGACTGTCAGACTGTCAGACTGTCAGACTGTCAGACTGTGAGACTGTCAGACTGAGAGACTGTCAGACTGTGAGACTGTGAGACTGTGAGACTGTGAGACTGAGAGACTGTCAGACTGTCAGACTGTGAGACTGAGAGACTGTGAGACTGTGAGACTGTCAGACTGTGAGACTGTCAGACTGTGACACTGAGAGACTGAGAGACTGTCAGACTGTGAGACCGTCAGACTGTCAGACTGTCAGACTGTGAGACCGTGAGACCGAGAGACTGTGAGACTGTGAGACTGAGAGACTGTGAGACTGTGAGACTGTGAGACGGTCAGACTGTCAGACTGTGAGACTGTGAGACTGTCAGACTGTGAGACTGTGAGACTGTCAGACTGTCAGACTGTGAGACTGAGAGACTGTGAGACTGTGAGACTGTGAGCCTGTGAGCCTGTGAGCCTGTGAGCCTGTGAGCCTGTGAGACTGTGAGACTGTGAGACCGAGAGACTGTCAGACTGTAAGACTGTCAGACTGTCAGACTGTGAGACTGTGAGACTGTGAGACTGTCAGATTGTGAGACTGTCAGACTGTCAGACTGTCAGACTGTGAGAGTGAGAGACTGTGAGACTGTGAGCCTGTGAGCCTGTGAGCCTGTGAGACTGTGAGACCGAGAGACTGTCAGACTGTAAGACTGTCAGACTGTGAGACTGTGAGACTGTGAGACTGTCAGACTGTCAGACTGTCAGACTGTGAGACTGTGAGACTGTGAGACTGTGAGACGGTGAGACTGTCAGACTGTGAGACTGTGAGACTGTCAGACTGTGAGACAGAGACTGTGAGACTGTCAGACTGTCAGACTGTCAGACTGTGAGACTGAGAGACTGTGAGACTGAGAGACTGTGAGACTGTGAGACTGTGAGACTGTGAGACTGTGAGACTGAGAGACTGTCAGACTGTCAGACTGTCAGACTGTCAGACTGTGAGACTGTGAGACTGTGAGACCGAGAGACCGAGAGACTGTCAGACTGTGAGACTGTGAGACTGAGAGACTTTGAGACTTTGAGACTGTGAGACTGTGAGACGGTCAGACTGTCAGACTGTCAGACTGTGAGACTGTGAGACTGTGAGACTGAGAGACTGTCAGACTGTGAGACTGTCAGACTGTGAGACTGTCAGACTGTGAGACTGAGAGACTGAGAGACTGTGAGACTGTGAGACTGAGAGACTGAGAGACTGTGAGACTGTGAGACTGTGAGACGGTCAGACTGTCAGACTGTGAGACTGTGAGACTGTCAGACTGTGAGACTGTGAGACTGTCAGACTGTCAGACTGTGAGACTGAGAGACTGTGAGACTGTGAGACTGTGAGCCTGTGAGCCTGTGAGCCTGTGAGCCTGTGAGCCTGTGAGACTGTGAGACTGTGAGACCGAGAGACTGTCAGACTGTAAGACTGTCAGACTGTCAGACTGTGAGACTGTGAGACTGTGAGACTGTCAGATTGTGAGACTGTCAGACTGTCAGACTGTCAGACTGTGAGACTGAGAGACTGTGAGACTGTGAGCCTGTGAGCCTGTGAGCCTGTGAGACTGTGAGACCGAGAGACTGTCAGACTGTAAGACTGTCAGACTGTGAGACTGTGAGACTGTGAGACTGTCAGACTGTCAGACTGTGAGACTGTGAGACTGTGAGACTGTGAGACTGTGAGACGGTGAGACTGTCAGACTGTGAGACTGTGAGACTGTGAGACTGTCAGACTGTGAGACAGAGACTGTGAGACTGTCAGACTGTCAGACTGTCAGACTGTGAGACTGAGAGACTGTGAGACTGAGAGACTGTGAGACTGTGAGACTGTGAGACTGTGAGACTGTGAGACTGAGAGACTGTCAGACTGTCAGACTGTCAGACTGTCAGACTGTCAGACTGTGAGACTGTGAGACTGTGAGACCGAGAGACTGTCAGACTGTGAGACTGTGAGACTGAGAGACTTTGAGACTTTGAGACTGTGAGACTGTGAGACGGTCAGACTGTCAGACTGTCAGACTGTGAGACTGTGAGACTGTGAGACTGAGAGACTGTCAGACTGTGAGACTGTCAGACTGTGAGACTGTCAGACTGTGAGACTGAGAGACTGAGAGACTGTGAGACTGTGAGACTGAGAGACTGAGAGACTGTGAGACTGTCAGACTGTCAGACTGTCAGACTGTGAGACTGTGAGACTGTGAGACCGAGAGACTGTCAGACTGTGAGACTGTGAGACTGAGAGACTGTGAGACTTTGAGACTGTGAGACTGTGAGACGGTCAGACTGTCAGACTGTGAGACTGTGAGACTGTGAGACTGTCAGACTGTCAGACTGTGAGACTGTCAGACTGTGAGACTGAGAGACTGTGAGACTGTGAGACTGTGAGACTGTGAGACCGAGAGACTGAGAGACTGTCAGACTGTGAGACTGTGAGACTGTGAGACTGTGAGACGGTCAGACTGTCAGACTGTGAGACTGTGAGACTGTCAGACTGTGAGACTGTCAGACTGTGAGACTGTCAGACTGTGAGACTGTGAGACTGTCAGACTGTCAGACTGTCAGACTGTGAGACTGAGAGACTGTCAGACTGTGAGACTGTGAGACTGTGAGACTGTGAGACTGTGAGACTGAGAGACTGAGAGACTGTGAGACTGAGAGACTGTGAGACTGTCAGACTGTGAGACTGTGAGACTGTGAGACTGTCAGACTGTCAGACTGTCAGACTGTGAGACTGTCAGACTGTGAGACTATGAGACTGTCAGACTGTGAGACTGAGAGACTGTGAGACTGTCAGACTGTCAGACTGTGAGACTGTCAGACTGAGAGACTGTCAGACTGTTAGACTGTCAGACTGTGAGACTGTGAGACTGTGAGACTGTGAGACTGTCAGACTGTCAGACTGTGAGACTGTCAGACTGAGAGACTGTCAGACTGTGAGACTGTGAGACTGTGAGACTGTCAGACTGAGAGACTGTGAGACTGTGAGACTGTGAGACTGTCAGACTGTGAGACTGTCAGACTGTGAGACAGAGACTGTGAGACTGTCAGACTGTCAGACTGTCAGACTGTGAGACTGAGAGACTGTGAGACTGAGAGACTGTGAGACTGTGAGACTGTGAGACTGTGAGACTGTGAGACTGAGAGACTGTCAGACTGTCAGACTGTCAGACTGTCAGACTGTCAGACTGTGAGACTGTGAGACTGTGAGACCGAGAGACCGAGAGACTGTCAGACTGTGAGACTGTGAGACTGAGAGACTTTGAGACTTTGAGACTGTGAGACTGTGAGACGGTCAGACTGTCAGACTGTCAGACTGTGAGACTGTGAGACTGTGAGACTGAGAGACTGTCAGACTGTGAGACTGTCAGACTGTGAGACTGTCAGACTGTGAGACTGAGAGACTGAGAGACTGTGAGACTGTGAGACTGAGAGACTGAGAGACTGTGAGACTGTCAGACTGTCAGACTGTCAGACTGTGAGACTGTGAGACTGTGAGACCGAGAGACTGTCAGACTGTGAGACTGTGAGACTGAGAGACTGTGAGACTTTGAGACTGTGAGACTGTGAGACGGTCAGACTGTCAGACTGTGAGACTGTGAGACTGTGAGACTGTCAGACTGTCAGACTGTGAGACTGTCAGACTGTGAGACTGAGAGACTGTGAGACTGTGAGACTGTGAGACTGTGAGACCGAGAGACTGAGAGACTGTCAGACTGTGAGACTGTGAGACTGTGAGACTGTGAGACGGTCAGACTGTCAGACTGTGAGACTGTGAGACTGTCAGACTGTGAGACTGTCAGACTGTGAGACTGTCAGACTGTGAGACTGTGAGACTGTCAGACTGTCAGACTGTCAGACTGTGAGACTGAGAGACTGTCAGACTGTGAGACTGTGAGACTGTGAGACTGTGAGACTGTGAGACTGAGAGACTGAGAGACTGTGAGACTGAGAGACTGTGAGACTGTCAGACTGTGAGACTGTGAGACTGTGAGACTGTCAGACTGTCAGACTGTCAGACTGTGAGACTGTCAGACTGTGAGACTATGAGACTGTCAGACTGTGAGACTGAGAGACTGTGAGACTGTCAGACTGTCAGACTGTGAGACTGTCAGACTGAGAGACTGTCAGACTGTTAGACTGTCAGACTGTGAGACTGTGAGACTGTGAGACTGTCAGACTGTCAGACTGTGAGACTGTCAGACTGAGAGACTGTCAGACTGTGAGACTGTGAGACTGTGAGACTGTCAGACTGAGAGACTGTGAGACTGTGAGACTGTGAGACTGTCAGACTGTGAGACTGTCAGACTGAGAGACTGTCAGACTGTGAGACTGAGAGACTGTCAGACTGAGAGACTGTAAGACTATCAGACTGTCAGACTGTGAGACTGTCAGACTGTGAGACTGTGAGACTGTCAGACTGTCAGACTGAGAGACTGTCAGGCTGAGAGACTGTCAGACTGAGAGACTGTCAGACTGTGAGACTGTCAGACTGTCAGACTGTCAGACTGTGAGACTGAGAGACTGTCAGACTGTCAGACTGTCAGACTGTCAGACTGTGAGACTGTCAGACTGTCAGACTGAGAGACTGTCAGACTGTGAGACTGTGAGACTGTGAGACTGTGAGACTGAGAGACTGTCAGACTGTGAGACTGTCAGACTGTCAGACTGTGAGACTGTGAGACTGTGAGACCGAGAGACCGAGAGACTGTCAGACTGTGAGACTGTGAGACTGAGAGAATGTGAGACTTTGAGACTGTGAGACTGTGGGACGGTCAGACTGTCAGACTGTGAGACTGTGAGACTGTCAGACTGTCAGACTGTCAGACTGTGAGACTGTCAGACTGTGAGACTATGAGACTGTGAGACTATGAGACTGTCAGACTGTGAGACTGAGAGACTGTGAGACTGTCAGACTGTCAGACTGTGAGACTGTCAGACTGAGAGACTGTCAGACTGTTAGACTGTCAGACTGTGAGACTGTGAGACTGTCAGACTGTCAGACTGTGAGACTGTCAGACTGAGAGACTGTCAGACTGTGAGACTGTGAGACTGTCAGACTGTGAGACTGTCAGACTGTCAGACTGTCAGACTGAGAGACTGTCAGACTGTGAGACTGAGAGACTGTCAGACTGAGAGACTGTAAGACTGTCAGACTGTCAGACTGTGAGACTGTCAGACTGTGAGACTGTGAGACTGTCAGACTGAGAGACTGTCAGGCTGAGAGACTGTCAGACTGAGAGACTGTCAGACTGTGAGACTGTCAGACTGTCAGACTGTGAGACTGAGAGACTGTCAGACTGTCAGACTGTCAGACTGTCAGACTGTCAGACTGTGAGACTGTCAGACTGAGAGACTGTCAGACTGTGAGACTGTGAGACTGTGAGACTGTGAGACTGTGAGACTGAGAGACTGTCAGACTGTCAGACTGTGAGACTGAGAGACTGTGAGACTGTGAGACTGTCAGACTGTGAGACTGTCAGACTGTGACACTGAGAGACTGAGAGACTGTCAGACTGTGAGACCGTCAGACTGTCAGACTGTCAGACTGTGAGACCGTGAGACCGTGAGACCGAGAGACTGTGAGACTGTGAGACTGAGAGACTGTGAGACTGTGAGACTGTGAGACGGTCAGACTGTCAGACTGTGAGACTGTGAGACTGTCAGACTGTGAGACTGTGAGACTGTCAGACTGTCAGACTGTGAGACTGAGAGACTGTGAGACTGTGAGACTGTGAGCCTGTGAGCCTGTGAGCCTGTGAGCCTGTGAGCCTGTGAGACTGTGAGACCGAGAGACTGTCAGACTGTAAGACTGTCAGACTGTCAGACTGTGAGACTGTGAGACTGTGAGACTGTCAGATTGTGAGACTGTCAGACTGTCAGACTGTCAGACTGTGAGACTGAGAGACTGTGAGACTGTGAGCCTGTGAGCCTGTGAGCCTGTGAGACTGTGAGACCGAGAGACTGTCAGACTGTAAGACTGTCAGACTGTGAGACTGTGAGACTGTGAGACTGTCAGACTGTCAGACTGTCAGACTGTCAGACTGTGAGACTGTGAGACTGTGAGACTGAGAGACTGTGAGACTGTGAGACTGTCAGACTGTGAGACTGTGAGACTGTGAGACTGTCAGACTGTGAGACAGAGACTGTGAGACTGTGAGACTGTCAGACTGTCAGACTGTCAGACTGTGAGACTGAGAGACTGTGAGACTGTGAGACTGTGAGACTGTGAGACTGAGAGACTGTGAGACTGTCAGACTGTCAGACTGTCAGACTGTCAGACTGTCAGACTGTGAGACTGTGAGACTGTGAGACCGAGAGACCGAGAGACTGTCAGACTGTGAGACTGTGAGACTGAGAGACTTTGAGACTGTGAGACTGTGAGACTGTCAGACTGTCAGACTGTGAGACTGTGAGACTGTGAGACTGTGAGACTGAGAGACTGTGAGACTGTGAGACGGTGAGACTGTCAGACTGTGAGACTGTGAGACTGTGAGACTGTCAGACTGTGAGACAGAGACTGTGAGACTGTGAGACTGTCAGACTGTCAGACTGTCAGACTGTGAGACTGAGAGACTGTGAGACTGTGAGACTGTGAGACTGTGAGACTGTGAGACTGAGAGACTGTGAGACTGTCAGACTGTCAGACTGTCAGACTGTCAGACTGTCAGACTGTGAGACTGTGAGACTGTGAGACTGTCAGACTGTCAGACTGTCAGACTGTCAGACTGTGAGACTGTGAGACTGTGAGACTGAGAGACTGTGAGACTGTGAGACGGTGAGACTGTCAGACTGTGAGACTGTGAGACTGTGAGACTGTCAGACTGTGAGACAGAGACTGTGAGACTGTGAGACTGTCAGACTGTCAGACTGTCAGACTGTGAGACTGAGAGACTGTGAGACTGTGAGACTGTGAGACTGTGAGACTGTGAGACTGAGAGACTGTGAGACTGTCAGACTGTCAGACTGTCAGACTGTCAGACTGTCAGACTGTGAGACTGTGAGACTGTGAGACCGAGAGACCGAGAGACTGTCAGACTGTGAGACTGTGAGACTGAGAGACTTTGAGACTGTGAGACTGTGAGACGGTCAGACTGTCAGACTGTGAGACTGTGAGACTGTGAGACTGTGAGACTGTCAGACTGTGAGACTGTCAGACTGTGAGACTGTCAGACTGTGAGACTGAGAGACTGAGAGACTGTGAGACTGTGAGACTGAGAGACTGAGAGACTGTGAGACTGTCAGACTGTCAGACTGTCAGACTGTCAGACTGTGAGACTGTGAGACTGTGAGACCGAGAGACTGTCAGACTGTGAGACTGTGAGACTGAGAGACTGTGAGACTTTGAGACTGTGAGACTGTGAGACGGTCAGACTGTCAGACTGTGAGACTGTGAGACTGTGAGACTGTCAGACTGTGAGACTGTCAGACTGTCAGACTGTGAGACTGTGAGACTGTGAGACTGTGAGACCGAGAGACTGAGAGACTGTCAGACTGTGAGACTGTGAGACTGTGAGACGGTCAGACTGTCAGACTGTGAGACTGTCAGACTGTGAGACTGAGAGACTGTGAGACTGTCAGACTGTCAGACTGTGAGACTGTGAGACTGTGAGACTGTGAGACCGAGAGACTGAGAGACTGTCAGACTGTGAGACTGTGAGACTGTGAGACTGAGAGACTGTGAGACTTTGAGACTGTGAGACTGTGAGACGGTCAGACTGTCAGACTGTGAGACTGTGAGACTGTCAGACTGTGAGACTGTCAGACTGTGAGACTGTCAGACTGTGAGACTGTGAGACTGTCAGACTGTCAGACTGTCAGACTGTGAGACTGAGAGACTGTCAGACTGTGAGACTGTGAGACTGTGAGACTGTGAGACTGTGAGACTGTGAGACTGAGAGACTGAGAGACTGTGAGACTGAGAGACTGTGAGACTGTCAGACTGTGAGACTGTGAGACTGTCAGACTGTCAGACTGTCAGACTGTCAGACTGAGAGACTGTCAGACTGTGAGACTATGAGACTGTCAGACTGTGAGACTGAGAGACTGTGAGACTGTCAGACTGTCAGACTGTGAGACTGTCAGACTGAGAGACTGTCAGACTGTTAGACTGTCAGACTGTGAGACTGTGAGACTGTGAGACTGTCAGACTGTCAGACTGTGAGACTGTCAGACTGAGAGACTGTCAGACTGTGAGACTGTGAGACTGTCAGACTGAGAGACTGTGAGACTGTGAGACTGTGAGACTGTCAGACTGTGAGACTGTCAGACTGTCAGACTGTCAGACTGAGAGACTGTCAGACTGTGAGACTGAGAGACTGTCAGACTGAGAGACTGTAAGACTATCAGACTGTCAGACTGTGAGACTGTCAGACTGTGAGACTGTGAGACTGTCAGACTGTCAGACTGAGAGACTGTCAGGCTGAGAGACTGTCAGACTGAGAGACTGTCAGACTGTGAGACAGAGACTGTGAGACTGTGAGACTGTCAGACTGTCAGACTGTCAGACTGTGAGACTGAGAGACTGTGAGACTGTGAGACTGTGAGACTGTGAGACTGAGAGACTGTGAGACTGTCAGACTGTCAGACTGTCAGACTGTCAGACTGTCAGACTGTGAGACTGTGAGACTGTGAGACCGAGAGACCGAGAGACTGTCAGACTGTGAGACTGTGAGACTGAGAGACTTTGAGACTGTGAGACTGTGAGACGGTCAGACTGTCAGACTGTGAGACTGTGAGACTGTGAGACTGTGAGACTGAGAGACTGTGAGACTGTGAGACGGTGAGACTGTCAGACTGTGAGACTGTGAGACTGTGAGACTGTCAGACTGTGAGACAGAGACTGTGAGACTGTGAGACTGTCAGACTGTCAGACTGTCAGACTGTGAGACTGAGAGACTGTGAGACTGTGAGACTGTGAGACTGTGAGACTGTGAGACTGAGAGACTGTGAGACTGTCAGACTGTCAGACTGTCAGACTGTCAGACTGTCAGACTGTGAGACTGTGAGACTGTGAGACTGTGAGACTGTCAGACTGTCAGACTGTCAGACTGTCAGACTGTGAGACTGTGAGACTGTGAGACTGAGAGACTGTGAGACTGTGAGACGGTGAGACTGTCAGACTGTGAGACTGTGAGACTGTGAGACTGTCAGACTGTGAGACAGAGACTGTGAGACTGTGAGACTGTCAGACTGTCAGACTGTCAGACTGTGAGACTGAGAGACTGTGAGACTGTGAGACTGTGAGACTGTGAGACTGTGAGACTGAGAGACTGTGAGACTGTCAGACTGTCAGACTGTCAGACTGTCAGACTGTGAGACTGTGAGACTGTGAGACCGAGAGACCGAGAGACTGTCAGACTGTGAGACTGTGAGACTGAGAGACTTTGAGACTGTGAGACTGTGAGACGGTCAGACTGTCAGACTGTGAGACTGTGAGACTGTGAGACTGTGAGACTGTCAGACTGTGAGACTGTCAGACTGTGAGACTGTCAGACTGTGAGACTGAGAGACTGAGAGACTGTGAGACTGTGAGACTGAGAGACTGAGAGACTGTGAGACTGTCAGACTGTCAGACTGTCAGACTGTCAGACTGTGAGACTGTGAGACTGTGAGACCGAGAGACTGTCAGACTGTGAGACTGTGAGACTGAGAGACTGTGAGACTTTGAGACTGTGAGACTGTGAGACGGTCAGACTGTCAGACTGTGAGACTGTGAGACTGTGAGACTGTCAGACTGTGAGACTGTCAGACTGTCAGACTGTGAGACTGTGAGACTGTGAGACTGTGAGACCGAGAGACTGAGAGACTGTCAGACTGTGAGACTGTGAGACTGTGAGACGGTCAGACTGTCAGACTGTGAGACTGTCAGACTGTGAGACTGAGAGACTGTGAGACTGTCAGACTGTCAGACTGTGAGACTGTGAGACTGTGAGACTGTGAGACCGAGAGACTGAGAGACTGTCAGACTGTGAGACTGTGAGACTGTGAGACTGAGAGACTGTGAGACTTTGAGACTGTGAGACTGTGAGACGGTCAGACTGTCAGACTGTGAGACTGTGAGACTGTCAGACTGTGAGACTGTCAGACTGTGAGACTGTCAGACTGTGAGACTGTGAGACTGTCAGACTGTCAGACTGTCAGACTGTGAGACTGAGAGACTGTCAGACTGTGAGACTGTGAGACTGTGAGACTGTGAGACTGTGAGACTGTGAGACTGAGAGACTGAGAGACTGTGAGACTGAGAGACTGTGAGACTGTCAGACTGTGAGACTGTGAGACTGTCAGACTGTCAGACTGTCAGACTGTCAGACTGTGAGACTGTCAGACTGTGAGACTATGAGACTGTCAGACTGTGAGACTGAGAGACTGTGAGACTGTCAGACTGTCAGACTGTGAGACTGTCAGACTGAGAGACTGTCAGACTGTTAGACTGTCAGACTGTGAGACTGTGAGACTGTGAGACTGTCAGACTGTCAGACTGTGAGACTGTCAGACTGAGAGACTGTCAGACTGTGAGACTGTGAGACTGTCAGACTGAGAGACTGTGAGACTGTGAGACTGTGAGACTGTCAGACTGTGAGACTGTCAGACTGTCAGACTGTCAGACTGAGAGACTGTCAGACTGTGAGACTGAGAGACTGTCAGACTGAGAGACTGTAAGACTATCAGACTGTCAGACTGTGAGACTGTCAGACTGTGAGACTGTGAGACTGTCAGACTGTCAGACTGAGAGACTGTCAGGCTGAGAGACTGTCAGACTGAGAGACTGTCAGACTGTGAGACTGTCAGACTGTCAGACTGTCAGACTGTGAGACTGAGAGACTGTCAGACTGTCAGACTGTCAGACTGTCAGACTGTGAGACTGTCAGACTGTCAGACTGAGAGACTGTCAGACTGTGAGACTGTGAGACTGTGAGACTGTGAGACTGAGAGACTGTCAGACTGTGAGACTGTCAGACTGTCAGACTGTGAGACTGTGAGACTGTGAGACCGAGAGACCGAGAGACTGTCAGACTGTGAGACTGTGAGACTGTGAGACTGAGAGAATGTGAGACTTTGAGACTGTGAGACTGTGGGACGGTCAGACTGTCAGACTGTGAGACTGTGAGACTGTCAGACTGTGAGACTGTCAGACTGTGAGACTGTCAGACTGTGAGACTGAGAGACTGTGAGACTGTGAGACTGTCAGACTGTGAGCCTGTGAGACTGTGAGCCTGTGAGCCTGTGAGCCTGTGAGACTGTGAGACCGAGAGACTGTCAGACTGTAAGACTGTCAGACTGTGAGACTGTGAGACTGTGAGACTGTCAGACTGTCAGACTGTCAGACTGTGAGACTGAGAGACTGTGAGACTGTGAGACGGTGAGACTGTCAGACTGTGAGACTGTGAGACTGTCAGACTGTGAGACTGTCAGACTGTGAGACTGTCAGACTGTGAGACTGTCAGACTGTGAGACTGTGAGACTGTGAGACTGTGAGACTGTCAGACTGTGAGACTGTGAGACTGTCAGACTGTGAGACTGAGAGACTGTGAGACTGTCAGACTGAGAGACTGTGAGACTGTGAGACTGTCAGACTGTGAGACTGTGAGACTGTCAGACTGTGAGACTGAGAGACTGTGAGACTGTCAGACTGTGAGACTGTGAGACTGTGAGACTGTCAGACTGTCAGACTGTGAGACTGTGAGACTGTGAGACTGTGAGACTGTGAGCCTGTGAGCCTGTGAGCCTGTGAGACTGTGAGACCGAGAGACTGTCAGACTGTAAGACTGTCAGACTGTGAGACTGTGAGACTGTCAGACTGTCAGACTGTCAGACTGTCAGACTGTGAGACTGAGAGACTGTGAGACTGTGAGACGGTGAGACTGTCAGACTGTGAGACTGTGAGACTGTGAGACTGTGAGACTGTCAGACTGTCAGACTGTGAGACTGTCAGACTGTGAGACTGTGAGACTGTGAGACTGAGAGACTGCCAGACTGCCAGACTGTCAGACTGTGAGCCTGTGAGCCTGTGAGCCTGTGAGCCTGTGAGCCTGTGAGACTGTGAGACCGAGAGACAGAGAGACTGTCAGACTGTAAGACTGTCAGACTGTGAGACTGTGAGACTGTCAGACTGTCAGACTGTGAGACTGTGAGACTGAGAGACTGTGAGACGGTGAGACTGTCAGACTGTGAGACTGTGAGACTGTCAGACTGTGAGACTGTCAGACTGTGAGACTGTCAGACTGTGAGACTGTCAGACTGTCAGACTGTCAGACTGTGAGACTGAGAGACTGTGAGACTGTGAGACTGTGAGACTGTGAGACTGTGAGACTGAGAGACTGTGAGACTGTGAGACGGTGAGACTGTCAGACTGTGAGACTGTGAGACTGTGAGACTGTCAGACTGTGAGACAGAGACTGTGAGACTGTGAGACTGTCAGACTGTCAGACTGTCAGACTGTGAGACTGAGAGACTGTGAGACTGTGAGACTGTGAGACTGTGAGACTGTGAGACTGAGAGACTGTGAGACTGTCAGACTGTCAGACTGTCAGACTGTCAGACTGTCAGACTGTGAGACTGTGAGACTGTGAGACCGAGAGACCGAGAGACTGTCAGACTGTGAGACTGTGAGACTGAGAGACTTTGAGACTTTGAGACTGTGAGACTGTGAGACGGTCAGACTGTCAGACTGTGAGACTGTGAGACTGTGAGACTGTGAGACTGTCAGACTGTGAGACTGTCAGACTGTGAGACTGTCAGACTGTGAGACTGAGAGACTGAGAGACTGTGAGACTGTGAGACTGAGAGACTGAGAGACTGTGAGACTGTCAGACTGTCAGACTGTCAGACTGTCAGACTGTGAGACTGTGAGACTGTGAGACCGAGAGACTGTCAGACTGTGAGACTGTGAGACTGAGAGACTGTGAGACTTTGAGACTGTGAGACTGTGAGACGGTCAGACTGTCAGACTGTGAGACTGTGAGACTGTGAGACTGTCAGACTGTGAGACTGTCAGACTGTCAGACTGTGAGACTGTGAGACTGTGAGACTGTGAGACCGAGAGACTGAGAGACTGTCAGACTGTGAGACTGTGAGACTGTGAGACGGTCAGACTGTCAGACTGTGAGACTGTCAGACTGTGAGACTGAGAGACTGTGAGACTGTCAGACTGTCAGACTGTGAGACTGTGAGACTGTGAGACTGTGAGACCGAGAGACTGAGAGACTGTCAGACTGTGAGACTGTGAGACTGTGAGACTGAGAGACTGTGAGACTTTGAGACTGTGAGACTGTGAGACGGTCAGACTGTCAGACTGTGAGACTGTGAGACTGTCAGACTGTGAGACTGTCAGACTGTGAGACTGTCAGACTGTGAGACTGTGAGACTGTCAGACTGTCAGACTGTCAGACTGTGAGACTGAGAGACTGTCAGACTGTGAGACTGTGAGACTGTGAGACTGTGAGACTGTGAGACTGAGAGACTGAGAGACTGTGAGACTGAGAGACTGTGAGACTGTCAGACTGTGAGACTGTGAGACTGTCAGACTGTCAGACTGTCAGACTGTCAGACTGTGAGACTGTCAGACTGTGAGACTATGAGACTGTCAGACTGTGAGACTGAGAGACTGTGAGACTGTCAGACTGTCAGACTGTGAGACTGTCAGACTGAGAGACTGTCAGACTGTTAGACTGTCAGACTGTGAGACTGTGAGACTGTGAGACTGTCAGACTGTCAGACTGTGAGACTGTCAGACTGAGAGACTGTCAGACTGCGAGACTGTGAGACTGTCAGACTGAGAGACTGTGAGACTGTGAGACTGTGAGACTGTCAGACTGTGAGACTGTCAGACTGTCAGACTGTCAGACTGAGAGACTGTCAGACTGTGAGACTGAGAGACTGTCAGACTGAGAGACTGTAAGACTATCAGACTGTCAGACTGTGAGACTGTCAGACTGTGAGACTGTGAGACTGTCAGACTGTCAGACTGAGAGACTGTCAGGCTGAGAGACTGTCAGACTGAGAGACTGTCAGACTGTGAGACTGTCAGACTGTCAGACTGTCAGACTGTGAGACTGAGAGACTGTCAGACTGTCAGACTGTCAGACTGTCAGACTGTGAGACTGTCAGACTGTCAGACTGAGAGACTGTCAGACTGTGAGACTGTGAGACTGTGAGACTGTGAGACTGAGAGACTGTCAGACTGTGAGACTGTCAGACTGTCAGACTGTGAGACTGTGAGACTGTGAGACCGAGAGACCGAGAGACTGTCAGACTGTGAGACTGTGAGACTGTGAGACTGAGAGAATGTGAGACTTTGAGACTGTGAGACTGTGGGACGGTCAGACTGTCAGACTGTGAGACTGTGAGACTGTCAGACTGTGAGACTGTCAGACTGTGAGACTGTCAGACTGTGAGACTGAGAGACTGTGAGACTGTGAGACTGTCAGACTGTGAGCCTGTGAGACTGTGAGCCTGTGAGCCTGTGAGCCTGTGAGACTGTGAGACCGAGAGACTGTCAGACTGTAAGACTGTCAGACTGTGAGACTGTGAGACTGTGAGACTGTCAGACTGTCAGACTGTCAGACTGTCAGACTGAGAGACTGTGAGACTGTGAGACGGTGAGACTGTCAGACTGTGAGACTGTGAGACTGTCAGACTGTGAGACTGTCAGACTGTGAGACTGTCAGACTGTGAGACTGTCAGACTGTCAGACTGTGAGACTGTGAGACTGTGAGACTGTGAGACTGTCAGACTGTGAGACTGTGAGACTGTCAGACTGTGAGACTGAGAGACTGTGAGACTGTCAGACTGAGAGACTGTGAGACTGTCAGACTGTCAGACTGTGAGACTGTGAGACTGTCAGACTGTGAGACTGAGAGACTGTGAGACTGTCAGACTGTCAGACTGTGAGACTGTGAGACTGAGAGACTGTCAGACTGTGAGACTGTGAGACTGTGAGACTGTGAGACTGTGAGCCTGTGAGCCTGTGAGCCTGTGAGACTGTGAGACCGAGAGACTGTCAGACTGTAAGACTGTCAGACTGTGAGACTGTGAGACTGTCAGACTGTCAGACTGTCAGACTGTCAGACTGTGAGACTGAGAGACTGTGAGACTGTGAGACGGTGAGACTGTCAGACTGTGAGACTGTGAGACTGTGAGACTGTCAGACTGTCAGACTGTGAGACTGTCAGACTGTGAGACTGTGAGACTGTGAGACTGAGAGACTGCCAGACTGCCAGACTGTCAGACTGTGAGCCTGTGAGCCTGTGAGCCTGTGAGCCTGTGAGCCTGTGAGACTGTGAGACCGAGAGACAGAGAGACTGTCAGACTGTAAGACTGTCAGACTGTGAGACTGTGAGACTGTCAGACTGTCAGACTGTGAGACTGTGAGACTGAGAGACTGTGAGACGGTGAGACTGTCAGACTGTGAGACTGTGAGACTGTCAGACTGTGAGACTGTCAGACTGTGAGACTGTCAGACTGTGAGACTGTCAGACTGTCAGACTGTCAGACTGTGAGACTGTGAGACTGTCAGACTGTGAGACAGAGACGGTGAGACTGTCAGACTGTGAGACTGTCAGACTGTGAGACTGAGAGACTGTGAGACTGTCAGACTGTGAGACTGTCAGACTGTCAGACTGTCAGACTGTCAGACTGTCAGACTGTCAGACTGTGAGACTGTGAGACTGTGAGACCGAGAGACTGTGAGACTGTGAGACTGAGAGACTGTGAGACTGTGAGACTGTGAGACGGTGAGATTGTCAGACTGTGAGACTGAGAGACTGTGAGACTGTGAGACTGTCAGACTGTGAGCCTGTGAGACTGTGAGACTGTGAGACTGTGAGCCTGTGAGACTGTGAGACCGAGAGACAGAGAGACTGTCAGACTGTGAGACTGTGAGACTGTCAGACTGTGAGACTGTCAGACTGTCAGACTGTCAGACTGTGAGACTGTAAGACTGTGAGACTGTGAGACTGTGAGACGGTGAGACTGTCAGACTGTCAGACTGTGAGACTGTGAGACTGTGAGACTGTCAGACTGTGAGACTGTCAGACTGTGAGACTGTCAGACTGTCAGACTGTGAGACTGTGAGACTGTGAGACTGTGAGACTGTGAGCCTGTGAGCCTGTGAGACTGTGAGACCGAGAGACAGAGAGACTGTCAGACTGTGAGACTGTCAGACTGTCAGACTGTGAGACTGTCAGGCTGTCAGACTGTGAGACTGTGAGACTGTGAGACTGTCAGACTGTCAGACTGTCAGACTGTGAGACTGTGAGACTGAGAGACTGTGAGACTGTGAGACTGTGAGACGGTGAGACTGTCAGACTGTCAGACTGTGAGACTGTCAGACTGTCAGACTGTCAGACTGTGAGACTGTGAGACTTTCAGACTGTGAGACTGTCAGACTGTGAGACTGTCAGACTGTGAGACTGTGAGACTGAGAGACTGTGAGCCTGTGAGACTGTGAGCCTGTGAGCCTGTGAGACTGTGAGACTGTGAGACTGTGAGACTGAGAGACCGAGAGACTGTCAGACTGTGAGACTGTGAGACTGTGAGACTGTGAGACTGAGAGACTGTCAGACTGTGAGACTGTCAGACTGTGAGACTGTGAGACTGAGAGACTGTGAGCCTGTGAGCCTGTGAGCCTGTGAGCCTGTGAGCCTGTGAGACTGTGAGACTGTGAGACCGAGAGACCGAGAGACTGTCAGACTGTCAGACTGTGAGACTGAGAGACCGAGAGACTGTCAGACTGTCAGACTGTGAGACTGTGAGACTGTGAGCCTGTGAGACTCTCAGACTGTGAGCCTGTGAGACTGTGAGACTGTCAGAGACAGTGTGTTTTAATTCAACTGCAGTGGGTTTTAATTCAACTGCAGTGGGTTTTAATTCAACTGCAGTGTGTTTTAATTCAACTGCCGTGTGTTTTTATTCAACTGCAGTGTGTTTTAATTCAAATGCAGTGTGTTTTAATTCAACTGCAGTGTGTTTTAATTCAACTGCAGTGGGTTTTAATTCAACTGCAGTGGGTTTTAATTCAACTGCAGTGTGTTTTAATTCAACTGCAGTGTGTTTTAATTCAACTGCAGTGTGTTTTAATTCAACTGCAGTGTGTTTTAATTCAACTGCAGTGTGTTTTAATTCAACTGCAGTGCGTTTTAATTCAACTGCAGTGTGTTTTTATTCAACTGCAGTGTGTTTTAATTCAACTGCAGTGTGTTTTAATTCAACTGCAGTGTGTTTTAATTCAACTGCAGTGTGTTTTAATTCAACTGCAGTGTGTTTTAATTCAACTGCAGTGTGTTTTAATTAAACTGCAGTGCGTTTATATTAAACTGCAGTCATCCTGTAACATTAACATCACTGTATTATTCGTCAATTTTGTACACAAAGTCCAACTTAAATGTGACTTTCGCTTTATCCCAAACCTGACACATACCTATGTTGGAGAGGGTGAAACAGGGGGCTGCTATACTGGACGCCCTGAAGCAGTTGTTGTTGTGGGGGTTGTGTGCCTTGCTCAAGGGCATAACGACAGACAATGCCATCTAGGATTTGACACCAGCTTACTTGTGTTTTCTCTTTAGTTACCTTATAAAAAGGTTCAACCTATACAAATACTTCAAACAAATATTACAGAACTGACCAAGTTGGGAACATTTCCATGGCTTGAAAGTGTCTTCCTGTCTTTGTTCTCTCATCTGCACTGACTAATGACAGGTGAAAGCACATTCATCGCCAATGTTTCTCTCATTTACTCTGTTTTCAGATTGTTGCATTTGAAGGAGAGTTAGAATCTTTAGACTGTTTGGATGTAACCGCGGTGATAGATTCTATGGTGCTATACACAGCCAGTAACCGCGGTGATAGGTTCTATGGTGCTATACACAGCCAGTAACCGTGGTGATAGGTTCTATGGTGCTATACACAGCCAGTAACCGTGGTGATAGGTTCTATGGTGCTATACACAGCCAGTAACCGTGGTGATAGGTTCTATGGTGCTATACACAGCCAGGTCACCCGTGATATAAGTCAGTAGTCGACGTCCACCCATGTCTGAGGACGTTGGGAGATGAGGTGGAAACCGGCCACTAGGGGCAACACTGTGACCTTCAGGTAGGTCGATGCCAGTTTTTCTCGGGCGTTGTGGACAGGAATGGTGGATGGGCGTAAGCATCTACCTCTGATTCCAAAGCAAACAGAAAAATCAGCGATAGAATGTTTGTTGCTGATATTTTTGTTTTAAGCTTATCCCAAATCTTAACTCTTACCTTAATTATTCAAAGTTAGTGACTAACCTTAATCATTTTTAGTTAATGCCTAACATTAAAAATTGTAGTTAATGTCTAAAATATACCTTAAGCACTTAGAAAAGATACCTTAAACACCGTGAGACCGAGAGACTGAGAGACTGTCAGACTGTCAGACTGTCAGACTGTGAGACTGTCAGACTGAGAGACTGTGAGACTGTCAG
The DNA here is from genome assembly GCF_045791955.1 of Oncorhynchus clarkii lewisi. Lineage (NCBI taxonomy): Eukaryota > Metazoa > Chordata > Actinopteri > Salmoniformes > Salmonidae > Oncorhynchus > Oncorhynchus clarkii. The sequence continues at coordinate 23,782 of NW_027258223.1, read as the reverse complement.
ACTGTCAGACTGTCAGACTGAGAGACTGTCAGACTGTGAGACTGTGAGACTGTGAGACCGAAAGACTGTCAGACTGTGAGACTGAGAGACTGAGAGACTGTGAGACTGTGAGACTGAGAGACTGTGAGACTGTGAGACTGTGAGACTGTGAGACTGTGAGACTGTCAGACTGTGAGACTGTCAGACTGTCAGACTGTCAGACTGTCAGACTGTCAGACTGAGAGACCGAGAGACCGAGAGACCGTGAGACCGTGAGACTGTGAGACTGTCAGACTGTCAGACTGTCAGACTGTGAGACTGTGAGACTGTCAGACTGTCAGACTGTGAGAATGTGAGACTGAGAGACTGTGAGACTGTCAGACTGTGAGACTGTGAGACTGTGAGACTGTGAGACTGTGAGACTGAGAGACTGTCAGACTGTCAGACTGTCAGACTGTCAGACTGTGAGACTGTGAGACTGTGAGACTGTGAGACCGAGAGACTGTCAGACTTTGAGACTGTGAGACTGAGAGACTGTGAGACTTTGAGACTGTGAGACTGTGAGACGGTCAGACTGTCAGACTGTGAGACTGTGAGACTGTGAGACTGTCAGACTGTGAGACTGTCAGACTGTGAGACTGTCAGACTGTGAGACTGTCAGACTGTGAGACTGAGAGACTGTGAGATTGTGAGACTGTCAGACTGTGAGCCTGTGAGCCTGTGAGACTGTGAGCCTGTGAGCCTGTGAGCCTGTGAGCCTGTGAGCCTGTGAGCCTGTGAGCCTGTAAGACTGTCAGACTGTCAGACTGTCAGACTGTCAGACTGTGAGACTGTGAGACTGTGAGACTGAGAGACTGAGAGACTGTGAGACTGTGAGACTGTGAGACTGTGAGACTGTCAGACTGAGAGACTGAGAGACTGTGAGACTGTGAGACTGTCAGACTGTGAGCCTGTGAGACTGTGAGCCTGTGAGCCTGTGAGCCTGTGAGCCTGCAAGCCTGTGAGCCTGTGAGACTGTGAGACCGAGAGACAGAGAGACTGTCAGACTGTAAGACTGTCAGACTGTGAGACTGTGAGACTGTCAGACTGTCAGACTGTGAGACTGTCAGACCGAGAGACTGAGAGACTGTCAGACTGAGAGACTGAGAGACTGTTAGACTGTGAGACTGTGAGCCTGTGAGACTGTGAGCCTGTGAGCCTGTGAGCCTGTGAGCCTGTAAGACTGTCAGACTGTCAGACTGTCAGACTGTGAGACTGTGAGACTGTGAGACTGTGAGACTGAGAGACTGAGAGACTGTGAGACTGTGAGACTGTGAGACTGTCAGACTGTGAGCCTGTGAGACTGTGAGCCTGTGAGCCTGTGAGCCTGTGAGCCTGCAAGCCTGTGAGCCTGTGAGACTGTGAGACCGAGAGACAGAGAGACTGTCAGACTGTAAGACTGTCAGACTGTGAGACTGTGAGACTGTCAGACTGTCAGACTGTGAGACTGTCAGACCGAGAGACTGAGAGACTGTCAGACTGAGAGACTGAGAGACTGTTAGACTGTGAGACTGTCAGACTGTGAGACTGTCAGACTGTGAGACTGTCAGACCGAGAGACCGAGAGACTGAGAGACTGTCAGACTGAGAGACTGTCAGACTGTCAGACTGTCAGACTGTGAGACTGTGAGACTGTGAGACTGTCAGACTGTGAGACTGTGAGACTGTCAGACTGTGAGACTGAGAGACTGAGAGACTGTGAGACTGTGAGACTGTCAGACTGTCAGACTGTCAGACTGTCAGACTGTGAGACTGTCCGACTGTGAGACTATGAGACTGTCAGACTGTGAGACTGAGAGACTGTGAGACTGTCAGACTGTGAGACTGAGAGACTGTGAGACTGTGAGACTGTCAGACTGTGAGCCTGTGAGCCTGTGAGCCTGTGAGCCTGTGAGCCTGCGAGCCTGTGAGCCTGTGAGACTGTGAGACCGAGAGACAGAGAGACTGTCAGACTGTAAGACTGTCAGACTGTGAGACTGTGAGACTGTCAGACTGTCAGACTGTGAGACTGTCAGACCGAGAGACTGAGAGACTGTCAGACTGAGAGACTGAGAGACTGTTAGACTGTGAGACTGTCAGACTGTGAGACTGTCAGACTGTGAGACTGTCAGACCGAGAGACCGAGAGACTGAGAGACTGTCAGACTGAGAGACTGTCAGACTGTCAGACTGTGAGACTGTGAGACTGTGAGACTGTGAGACTGTCAGACTGTGAGACTATGAGACTGTCAGACTGTGAGACTGAGAGACTGTGAGACTGTGAGACTGTCAGACTGTCAGACTGTCAGACTGTCAGACTGTGAGACTGTCAGACTGTGAGACTATGAGACTGTCAGACTGTGAGACTGAGAGACTGTGAGACTGTCAGACTGTCAGACTGTGAGACTGTCAGACTGAGAGACTGTCAGACTCTTAGACTGTCAGACTGTGAGACTGTGAGACTGTGAGACTGTCAGACTGTCAGACTGTGAGACTGTCAGACTGTGAGACTGTGAGACTGTGAGACTGTCAGACTGTCAGACTGTCAGACTGTGAGACTGTCAGACTGTGAGACTGTGAGACAGTCAGACTGTCAGACTGTGAGACTGTCAGACTGTCAGACTGTGAGACTGTGAGACTGAGAGACTGTGAGACTGTCAGACTGTGAGACTGAGAGACTGTGAGACTGTGAGACTGTGAGACTGAGAGACTGTCAGACTGTGAGACTGTCAGACTGTGACACTGAGAGACTGAGAGACTGTCAGACTGTCAGACTGTCAGACTGTCAGACTGTGAGACCGTGAGACCGAGAGACTGTGAGACTGAGAGACTGTGAGACTTTGAGACTGTGAGACTGTGAGACGGTCAGACTGTCCGACTGTGAGACTGTGAGACTGTGAGACTGTGAGACTGAGAGACTGAGAGACTGTGAGACTGTGAGACTGTGAGACTGTGAGACTGTCAGACTGTCAGACTGTGAGACTGAGAGACTGTGAGACTGTGAGACTGTCAGACTGTGAGCCTGTGAGACTGTGAGCCTGTGAGCCTGTGAGCCTGTGAGCCTGCAAGCCTGTGAGCCTGTGAGACTGTGAGACCGAGAGACAGAGAGACTGTCAGACTGTAAGACTGTCAGACTGTGAGACTGTGAGACTGTCAGACTGTCAGACTGTGAGACTGTCAGACCGAGAGACTGAGAGACTGTCAGACTGAGAGACTGAGAGACTGTTAGACTGTGAGACTGTCAGACTGTGAGACTGTCAGACTGTGAGACTGTCAGACCGAGAGACCGAGAGACTGAGAGACTGTCAGACTGAGAGACTGTCAGACTGTCAGACTGTGAGACTGTGAGACTGTGAGACTGTCAGACTGTGAGACTGTCAGACTGTGAGACTGTGAGACTGTCAGACTGTGAGACTGAGAGACTGTGAGACTGTGAGACTGTGAGACTGTCAGACTGTCAGACTGTCAGACTGTGAGACTGTCCGACTGTGAGACTATGAGACTGTCAGACTGTGAGACTGAGAGACTGTGAGACTGTCAGACTGTGAGACTGAGAGACTGTGAGACTGTGAGACTGTCAGACTGTGAGCCTGTGAGACTGTGAGCCTGTGAGCCTGCGAGCCTGTGAGCCTGCGAGCCTGTGAGCCTGTGAGACTGTGAGACCGAGAGACAGAGAGACTGTCAGACTGTAAGACTGTCAGACTGTGAGACTGTGAGACTGTCAGACTGTCAGACTGTGAGACTGTCAGACCGAGAGACTGAGAGACTGTCAGACTGAGAGACTGAGAGACTGTTAGACTGTGAGACTGTCAGACTGTGAGACTGTCAGACTGTGAGACTGTCAGACCGAGAGACCGAGAGACTGAGAGACTGAGAGACTGTCAGACTGTCAGACTGTGAGACTGTGAGACTGTGAGACTGTGAGACTGTCAGACTGTGAGACTATGAGACTGTCAGACTGTGAGACTGAGAGACTGTGAGACTGTGAGACTGTCAGACTGTCAGACTGTCAGACTGTGAGACTGTCAGACTGTGAGACTATGAGACTGTCAGACTGTGAGACTGAGAGACTGTGAGACTGTCAGACTGTCAGACTGTGAGACTGTCAGACTGAGAGACTGTCAGACTCTTAGACTGTCAGACTGTGAGACTGTGAGACTGTGAGACTGTGAGACTGTCAGACTGTCAGACTGTGAGACTGTCAGACTGTGAGACTGTGAGACTGTGAGACTGTCAGACTGTCAGACTGTCAGACTGTGAGACTGTCAGACTGTGAGACTGTGAGACTGTCAGACTGTCAGACTGTGAGACTGTCAGACTGTCAGACTGTGAGACTGTGAGACTGAGAGACTGTGAGACTGTCAGACTGTGAGACTGAGAGACTGTGAGACTGAGAGACTGTCAGACTGTGAGACTGTCAGACTGTGACACTGAGAGACTGAGAGACTGTGAGACCGTCAGACTGTCAGACTGTCAGACTGTGAGACCGTGAGACCGTGAGACCGAGAGACTGTGAGACTGAGAGACTGTGAGACTTTGAGACTGTGAGACTGTGAGACGGTCAGACTGTCAGACTGTGAGACTGTGAGACTGTCAGACTGTGAGACTGTGAGACTGTCAGACTGTCAGACTGTGAGACTGAGAGACTGTGAGACTGTGAGACTGTCAGACTGTCAGACTGTGAGCCTGTGAGACTGTGAGACTGTGAGCCTGTGAGCCTGTGAGCCTGTGAGCCTGTGAGCCTGTGAGACTGTGAGACCGAGAGACTGTCAGACTGTAAGACTGTCAGACTGTCAGACTGTGAGACTGTGAGACTGTCAGACTGTCAGACTGTGAGACTGTGAGACTGAGAGACTGTGAGACTGTGAGACGGTGAGACTGTCAGACTGTGAGACTGTGAGACTGTCAGACTGTCAGACTGTGAGACTGAGAGACTGTGAGACTGTGAGACTGTCAGACTGTGAGCCTGTGAGACTGTGAGCCTGTGAGCCTGTGAGCCTGTGAGCCTGTGAGCCTGTGAGACTGTCAGACTGAGAGACTGTGAGACTGTGAGACTGTCAGACTGTCAGACTGTGAGACTGTGAGACTGTCAGACTGTGAGACTGTGAGACTGTGAGACTGTCAGACTGTCAGACTGAGAGACTGTCAGACTGTGAGACTGTCAGACTGTCAGACTGAGAGACTGTGAGACTGTCAGACTGAGAGACTGTCAGACTGAGAGACTGTCAGACTGAGAGACTGTGAGACTGTCAGACTGTCAGACTGAGAGACCGAGAGACCGAGAGACTGTCAGACTGAGAGACTGAGAGACTGTCAGAATGTGAGACTGTGAGACTGTCAGACTGTCAGACTGTGAGACTGTCAGACTGTGAGACTGTCAGACTGAGAGACTGTGAGACTGTGAGACTGTGAGACGGTGAGACTGTCAGACTGTGAGACTGTCAGACTGTCAGACTGTGAGACTGTCAGACTGTGAGACTGTGAGACTGTCAGACTGTGAGACTGTCAGACTGTGAGACTGTGAGACTGAGAGACTGTGAGCCTGTGAGACTGTGAGCCTGTGAGCCTGTGAGACTGTGAGACTGTGAGACTGAGAGACCAAGAGACTGTCAGACTGTGAGACTGTCAGACTGTGAGACTGTGAGACTGTGAGACTGAGAGACTGTCAGACTGTGAGACTGTCAGACTGTGAGACTGTGAGACTGAGAGACTGTGAGCCTGTGAGCCTGTGAGCCTGTGAGCCTGTGAGACTGTGAGACCGAGAGACCGAGAGACTGTCAGACTGTCAGACTGTGAGACTGAGAGACCGAGAGACTGTCAGACTGTGAGACTGTGAGACTGTGAGCCTGTGAGACTCTCAGACTGTGAGCCTGTGAGACTGTGAGACTGTCAGAGACAGTGTGTTTTAATTCAACTGCAGTGGGTTTTAATTCAACTGCAGTGGGTTTTAATTCAACTGCAGTGTGTTTTAATTCAACTGCAGTGTGTTTTTATTCAACTGCAGTGTGTTTTAATTCAACTGCAGTGTGTTTTAATTCAACTGCAGTGTGTTTTAATTCAACTGCAGTGGGTTTTAATTCAACTGCAGTGGGTTTTAATTCAACTGCAGTGTGTTTTAATTCAACTGCAGTGTGTTTTAATTCAACTGCAGTGTGTTTTAATTCAACTGCAGTGTGTTTTAATTCAACTGCAGTGTGTTTTAATTCAACTGCAGTGCGTTTTAATTCAACTGCAGTGTGTTTTTATTCAACTGCAGTGTGTTTTAATTCAACTGCAGTGTGTTTTAATTCAACTGCAGTGTGTTTTAATTCAACTGCAGTGTGTTTTAATTCAACTGCAGTGTGTTTTAATTCAACTGCAGTGTGTTTTAATTCAACTGCAGTGCGTTTATATTAAACTGCAGTCATCCTGTAACATTAACATCACTGTATTATTCGTCAATTTTGTACACAAAGTCCAACTTAAATGTGACTTTCGCTTTATCCCAAACCTGACACATACCTATGTTGGAGAGGGTGAAACAGGGGGCTGCTATACTGGACGCCCTGAAGCAGTTGTTGTTGTGGGGGTTGTGTGCCTTGCTCAAGGGCATAACGACAGACAATGCCATCTAGGATTTGACACCAGCTTACTTGTGTTTTCTCTTTAGTTACCTTATAAAAAGGTTCAACCTATACAAATACTTCAAACAAATATTACAGAACTGACCAAGTTGGGAACATTTCCATGGCTTGAAAGTGTCTTCCTGTCTTTGTTCTCTCATCTGCACTGACTAATGACAGGTGAAAGCACATTCATCGCCAATGTTTCTCTCATTTACTCTGTTTTCAGATTGTTGCATTTGAAGGAGAGTTAGAATCTTTAGACTGTTTGGATGTAACCGCGGTGATAGATTCTATGGTGCTATACACAGCCAGTAACCGCGGTGATAGGTTCTATGGTGCTATACACAGCCAGTAACCGTGGTGATAGGTTCTATGGTGCTATACACAGCCAGTAACCGTGGTGATAGGTTCTATGGTGCTATACACAGCCAGTAACCGTGGTGATAGGTTCTATGGTGCTATACACAGCCAGGTCACCCGTGATATAAGTCAGTAGTCGACGTCCACCCATGTCTGAGGACGTTGGGAGATGAGGTGGAAACCGGCCACTAGGGGCAACACTGTGACCTTCAGGTAGGTCGATGCCAGTTTTTCTCGGGCGTTGTGGACAGGAATGGTGGATGGGCGTAAGCATCTACCTCTGATTCCAAAGCAAACAGAAAAATCAGCGATAGAATGTTTGTTGCTGATATTTTTGTTTTAAGCTTATCCCAAATCTTAACTCTTACCTTAATTATTCAAAGTTAGTGACTAACCTTAATCATTTTTAGTTAATGCCTAACATTAAAAATTGTAGTTAATGTCTAAAATATACCTTAAGCACTTAGAAAAGATACCTTAAACACCGTGAGACCGAGAGACTGAGAGACTGTCAGACTGTCAGACTGTCAGACTGTGAGACTGTCAGACTGAGAGACTGTGAGACTGTCAGACTGTCAGACTGAGAGACTGTGAGACTGTCAGACTGTCAGACTGTGAGACTGTGAGACTGTGAGACCGAAAGACTGTCAGACTGTGAGACTGTGAGACTGAGAGACTGAGAGACTGTGAGACTGAGAGACTGTGAGACTGTGAGACTGTGAGACTGTGAGACTGTCAGACTGTGAGACTGTCAGACTGTGAGACTGTCAGACTGTCAGACTGTCAGACTGTCAGACTGAGAGACCGAGAGACCGTGAGACCGTGAGACCGTGAGACTGTCAGACTGTCAGACTGTCAGACTGTGAGACTGTGAGACTGTCAGACTGTCAGACTGTGAGAATGTGAGACTGAGAGACTGTGAGACTGTCAGACTGTGAGACTGTGAGACTGTGAGACTGTGAGACTGTGAGACTGAGAGACTGTCAGACTGTCAGACTGTCAGACTGTCAGACTGTGAGAATGTGAGACTGAGAGACTGAGAGACTGTGAGACTGTCAGACTGTGAGACTGTGAGACTGTGAGACTGTCAGACTGTCAGACTGTCAGACTGTCAGACTGTGAGACTGTGAGACTGTGAGACCGAGAGACTGTCAGACTGTGAGACTGTGAGACTGAGAGACTGTGAGACTTTGAGACTGTGAGACTGTGAGACGGTCAGACTGTCAGACTGTGAGACTGTGAGACTGTGAGACTGTCAGACTGTGAGACTGTGAGACTGAGAGACTGAGAGACTGTGAGACTGTCAGACTGTGAGCCTGTGAGACTGTGAGCCTGTGAGCCTGTGAGCCTGTGAGCCTGCGAGCCTGTGAGCCTGTGAGACTGTGAGACCGAGAGACAGAGAGACTGTCAGACTGTAAGACTGTCAGACTGTGAGACTGTGAGACTGTCAGACTGTCAGACTGTGAGACTGTCAGACCGAGAGACTGAGAGACTGTCAGACTGAGAGACTGAGAGACTGTTAGACTGTGAGACTGTCAGACTGTGAGACTGTCAGACTGTGAGACTGTCAGACCGAGAGACCGAGAGACTGAGAGACTGTCAGACTGAGAGACTGTCAGACTGTCAGACTGTGAGACTGTGAGACTGTGAGACTGTGAGACTGTGAGACTGTCAGACTGTGAGACTATGAGACTGTCAGACTGTGAGACTGTGAGACTGTGAGACTGTCAGACTGTCAGACTGTCAGACTGTCAGACTGTGAGACTGTCAGACTGTGAGACTGTCAGACTGTGAGACTGAGAGACTGTGAGACTGTCAGACTGTCAGACTGTGAGACTGTCAGACTGAGAGACTGTCAGACTCTTAGACTGTCAGACTGTGAGACTGTGAGACTGTGAGACTGTCAGACTGTCAGACTGTGAGACTGTCAGACTGTGAGACTGTGAGACTGTCAGACTGTCAGACTGTCAGACTGTGAGACTGTCAGACTGTGAGACTGTGAGACTGTCAGACTGTCAGACTGTGAGACTGTCAGACTGTGAGACTGTGAGACTGAGAGACTGTGAGACTGTCAGACTGTGAGACTGAGAGACTGTGAGACTGAGAGACTGTCAGACTGTGAGACTGTCAGACTGTGACACTGAGAGACTGAGAGACTGTGAGACCGTCAGACTGTCAGACTGTCAGACTGTGAGACCGTGAGACCGTGAGACCGAGAGACTGTGAGACTGAGAGACTGTGAGACTTTGAGACTGTGAGACTGTGAGACGGTCAGACTGTCAGACTGTGAGACTGTGAGACTGTGAGACTGTGAGACTGAGAGACTGAGAGACTGTGAGACTGTGAGACTGTGAGACTGTGAGACTGTCAGACTGTGAGACTGAGAGACTGTGAGACTGTGAGACTGTCAGACTGTGAGCCTGTGAGACTGTGAGCCTGTGAGCCTGTGAGCCTGTGAGCCTGCAAGCCTGTGAGCCTGTGAGACTGTGAGACCGAGAGACAGAGAGACTGTGAGACTGTCAGACTGTCAGACTGTGAGACTGTCAGACTGAGAGACTGAGAGACTGTCAGACTGAGAGACTGAGAGACTGTTAGACTGTGAGACTGTCAGACTGTGAGACTGTCAGACTGTGAGACTGTCAGACCGAGAGACCGAGAGACTGAGAGACTGTCAGACTGAGAGACTGTCAGACTGTCAGACTGTGAGACTGTGAGACTGTGAGACTGTCAGACTGTGAGACTGTCAGACTGTGAGACTGTGAGACTGTCAGACTGTGAGACTGAGAGACTGTGAGACTGTGAGACTGTGAGACTGTCAGACTGTCAGACTGTCAGACTGTCAGACTGTGAGACTGTCCGACTGTGAGACTATGAGACTGTCAGACTGTGAGACTGAGAGACTGTGAGACTGTCAGACTGTGAGACTGAGAGACTGTGAGACTGTGAGACTGTCAGACTGTGAGCCTGTGAGACTGTGAGCCTGTGAGCCTGTGAGCCTGTGAGCCTGCGAGCCTGTGAGCCTGTGAGACTGTGAGACCGAGAGACAGAGAGACTGTCAGACTGTAAGACTGTCAGACTGTGAGACTGTGAGACTGTCAGACTGTCAGACTGTGAGACTGTCAGACCGAGAGACTGAGAGACTGTCAGACTGAGAGACTGAGAGACTGTTAGACTGTGAGACTGTCAGACTGTGAGACTGTCAGACTGTGAGACTGTCAGACCGAGAGACCGAGAGACTGAGAGACTGTCAGACTGAGAGACTGTCAGACTGTCAGACTGTGAGACTGTGAGACTGTGAGACTGTGAGACTGTCAGACTGTGAGACTATGAGACTGTCAGACTGTGAGACTGAGAGACTGTGAGACTGTGAGACTGTCAGACTGTCAGACTGTCAGACTGTCAGACTGTGAGACTGTCAGACTGTGAGACTATGAGACTGTCAGACTGTGAGACTGAGAGACTGTGAGACTGTCAGACTGTCAGACTGTGAGACTGTCAGACTGAGAGACTGTCAGACTCTTAGACTGTCAGACTGTGAGACTGTGAGACTGTGAGACTGTCAGACTGTCAGACTGTCAGACTGTGAGACTGTGAGACTGTGAGACTGTCAGACTGTCAGACTGTCAGACTGTGAGACTGTCAGACTGTGAGACTGTGAGACTGTCAGACTGTCAGACTGTGAGACTGTCAGACTGTCAGACTGTGAGACTGTGAGACTGAGAGACTGTGAGACTGTCAGACTGTGAGACTGAGAGACTGTCAGACTGTCAGACTGTGAGACTGTCAGACTGTGAGACTGAGAGACTGTGAGACTGAGAGACTGTCAGACTGTGAGACTGTCAGACTGTGACACTGAGAGACTGAGAGACTGTGAGACCGTCAGACTGTCAGACTGTCAGACTGTGAGACCGTGAGACCGTGAGACCGAGAGACTGTGAGACTGAGAGACTGTGAGACTTTGAGACTGTGAGACTGTGAGACGGTCAGACTGTCAGACTGTGAGACTGTGAGACTGTCAGACTGTGAGACTGTGAGACTGCCAGACTGTCAGACTGTGAGACTGAGAGACTGTGAGACTGTGAGACTGTCAGACTGTGAGACTGTGAGACTGTGAGACTGTGAGCCTGTGAGCCTGTGAGCCTGTGAGCCTGTGAGCCTGTGAGACCGAGAGACTGTCAGACTGTAAGACTGTCAGACTGTCAGACTGTGAGACTGTGAGACTGTCAGACTGTCAGACTGTGAGACTGTGAGACTGAGAGACTGTGAGACTGTGAGACGGTGAGACTGTCAGACTGTGAGACTGTGAGACTGTGAGACTGTCAGACTGTGAGACTGAGAGACTGTGAGACTGTGAGCCTGTGAGACTGTGAGCCTGTGAGCCTGTGAGCCTGTGAGCCTGTGAGCCTGTGAGACTGTCAGACTGAGAGACTGTGAGACTGTGAGACTGTGAGACTGTGAGACTGTGAGACTGAGAGACTGTCAGACTGTGAGCCTGTGAGACTGTGAGCCTGTGAGCCTGTGAGCCTGTGAGCCTGTGAGCCTGTGAGACTGTCAGACTGAGAGACTGAGAGACTGTGAGACTGTGAGCCTGTGAGACTGTGAGCCTGTGAGCCTGTGAGCCTGTGAGCCTGTGAGCCTGTGAGACTGTCAGACTGAGAGACTGTGAGACTGTGAGACTGTGAGACTGTCAGACTGTGAGACTGAGAGACTGTCAGACTGTGAGCCTGTGAGCCTGTGAGCCTGTGAGCCTGTGAGCCTGTGAGCCTGTGAGACTGTCAGACTGAGAGACTGTGAGACTGTGAGACTGTCAGACTGTCAGACTGTGAGACTGTGAGACTGTCAGACTGTGAGACTGTGAGACTGTGAGACTGTCAGACTGTCAGACTGAGAGACTGTCAGACTGTGAGACTGTCAGACTGTCAGACTGAGAGACTGTGAGACTGTCAGACTGAGAGACTGTCAGACTGAGAGACTGTCAGACTGAGAGACTGTGAGACTGTCAGACTGAGAGACCGAGAGACCGAGAGACTGTCAGACTGAGAGACTGTGAGACTGTCAGAATGTGAGACTGTGAGACTGTCAGACTGTGAGACTGTCAGACTGTGAGACTGTCAGACTGAGAGACTGAGAGACTGTCAGACTGAGAGACTGTGAGACTGTCAGACTGTGAGACTGTCAGACTGTCAGACTGTGAGACTGTGAGACTGTCAGACTGTGAGACTGTCAGACTGTCAGACTGAGAGACTGTCAGACTGTGAGACTGTCAGACTGTCAGACTGAGAGACTGTGAGACTGTCAGACTGAGAGACTGTCAGACTGAGAGACTGTGAGACTGTGAGACTGTCAGACTGTCAGACTGTGAGACTGTGAGACTGTCAGACTGTCAGACTGTGAGACTGTCAGACTGTGAGACTGTGAGACTGTCAGACTGTCAGACTGAGAGACCGAGAGACCGAGAGACCGAGAGACTGTCAGACTGAGAGACTGTGAGACTGTCAGACTGTGAGACTGTCAGACTGTGAGACTGTCAGACTGTGAGACTGTCAGACTGTGAGACTGTCAGACTGAGATACCGAGAGACTGAGAGACTGTCAGACTGAGAGACTGTCAGACTGTGAGACTGTCAGACTGAGAGACCGAGAGACCGAGAGACTTACAGACTGAGAGACTGACAGACTGTGAGACTGTGAGACTGTGAGACTGTCAGACTGTGAGACTGTGAGACTGTCAGACTGTGAGACTGAGAGACTGTGAGACTGTGAGACTGTCAGACTGTCAGACTGTGAGACTGAGAGACTGAGAGACTGTGAGACTGTCAGACTGTGAGACTGTCAGACTGTGAGACTGTGAGACTGTGAGACTGTGAGACTGTGAGACTGTCAGACTGTGAGACTGTGAGACTGTGAGACTGTCAGACTGTCAGACTGTCAGACTGTCAGGCTGTGAGACTGAGAGACTGAGAGACTGTGAGACTGTCAGACTGTCAGACTGTCAGACTGTGAGACTGTCAGACTGTCAGACTGTGAGACTGAGAGACTGAGAGACTGAGAGACTGTGAGACTGTGAGACTGTGAGACTGTGAGACTGTGAGACTGTCAGACTGTGAGACTGTGAGACTGTGAGACCGAGAGACTGTCAGACTGTGAGACTGTGAGACTGTGAGACTTCGAGACTGTGAGACGTTGAGACTGTGAGACTGTGAGACGGTCAGACTGTCAGACTGTGAGACTGTGAGACTGTCAGACTGTGAGACTGTCAGACTGTCAGACTGTGAGACTGTCAGACGGTGAGACTGAGAGACTGTGAGACTGTCAGACTGTGAGCCTGTGAGCCTGTGAGACTGTGAGACTGTGAGCCTGTGAGACTGTGAGACCGAGAGACTGTGAGACCGAGAGACTGTCAGACTGTAAGACTGTCAGACTGTGAGACTGTGAGACTGTCAGACTGTCAGACTGTGAGACTGTGAGACTGTGAGACGGTGAGACTGTGAGACGGTGAGACTGTGAGACTGTGAGACTGTGAGACTGTCAGACTGTGAGACTGTCAGACTGTGAGACTGAGAGACTGTGAGACTGTGAGACTGTCAGACTGTCAGACTGTGAGCCTGTGAGACTGTAAGCCTGTGAGCCTGTGAGCCTGTGAGACTGTGAGACCGAGAGACAGAGAGACTGTCAGACTGTAAGACTGTGAGACTGTGAGACTGTCAGACTGTCAGACTGTCAGACTGTGAGACTGTGAGACTGTGAGACTGTGAGACTGTGAGACGGTGAGACTGTCAGACTGTGAGACTGTGAGACTGTCAGACTGTGAGACTGTCAGACTGTCAGAATGTCAGACTGTGAGACTGTCAGACTGTGAGACAGAGACTGTGAGACTGTCAGACTGTGAGACTGTCAGACTGTGAGACTGTCAGACTGTGAGACTGAGAGACTGTGAGACTGTCAGACTGTGAGACTGTCAGACTGTGAGACTGTGAGACTGTGAGACTGTCAGACTGTCAGACTGTGAGACTGTCAGACTGTGAGACTGTCAGACTGTGAGACTGTGAGACTGTCAGACTGTGAGACTGTCAGACTGTGAGACTGTGAGACGGTGAGACTGTCAGACTGTGAGACTGTCAGACTGTGAGACTGTCAGACTGTGAGACTGAGAGACTGTGAGACTGTCAGACTGTGAGCCTGTGAGCCTGTGAGCCTGTGAGACTGTGAGACTGTGAGACTGTGAGCCTGTGAGACTGTGAGACCGAGAGACAGAGAGAATGTCAGACTGTGAGACTGTCAGACTGTCAGACTGTGAGACTGTCAGACTGTCAGACTGTCAGACTGTCAGACTGTGAGACTGTGAGACTGTGAGACTGTGAGACTGAGAGACTGAGAGACTTTGAGACTGTGAGACTGTGAGACGGTCAGACGGTCAGACGGTCAGACTGTGAGACTGTGAGACTGTCAGACTGTGAGACTGTCAGACTGTGAGACTGAGAGACTGTGAGACTGTGAGACTGTCAGACTGTGAGCCTGTGAGACTGTGAGACTGTGAGCCTGTGAGCCTGTGAGCCTGTGAGACTGTGAGACCGAGAGACTGTCAGACTGTAAGACTGTCAGACTGTGAGACTGTCAGACTGTCAGACTGTCAGACTGTCAGACTGTGAGACTGTGAGACTGTGAGACTGAGAGACTGAGAGACTGAGAGACGGTGAGACTGTCAGACTGTGAGACTGTGAGACTGTGAGACTGTCAGACTGTGAGACTGAGAGACTGTGAGACTGTGAGACTTTCAGACTGTGAGACTGTGAGCCTGTGAGCCTGTGAGCCTGTGAGACTGTGAGACCGAGAGACAGAGAGACTGTAAGACTGTCAGACTGTGAGACTGTGAGACTGTCAGACTGTCAGACTGTCAGACTGTGAGACTGTGAGACTGTGAGACTGAGAGACTGTGAGACTGTCAGACTGTGAGACTGTGAGACTGTGAGACTGTCAGACTGTCAGACTGTGAGACTGTCAGACTGTGAGACTGTCAGACTGTCAGACTGTCAGACTGTGAGACTGTCAGACTGTGAGACAGAGACGGTGAGACTGTCAGACTGTGAGACTGTCAGACTGTGAGACTGAGAGACTGTGAGACTGTCATACTGTGAGACTGTCAGACTGTCAGACTGTCAGACTGTGAGACTGTGAGACTGTGAGACCGAGAGACTGTGAGACTGTCAGACTGTCAGACTGTCAGACTGTCAGACTGTGAGACTGTGAGACAGTGAGACTGAGAGACTGTGAGACTTTGAGACTGTGAGACTGTGAGACGGTCAGACTGTCAGACTGTGAGACTGTGAGACTGTGAGACTGTGAGACTGTCAGACTGTGAGACTGTCAGACTGTGAGACTGTCAGACTGTGAGACTGAGAGACTGTGAGACTGTGAGACTGTCAGACTGTGAGCCTGTGAGACTGTGAGACTGTCAGACTGTCAGAGCCGGTAGGCTATACTATTGCTCCACTACACAGTCACTGCAGTGTCCCAGCTTGGCCAGAGGAGGTCAGTGTAGTACAGCAGAGATACTGCATCACTTCTGTGTGTGAGAGGGAGAGAGTCAGAGCAGCTGATTATAATAGACAGCAGACTACTGCAGGTTTACTGGCCCTGAATGATGACAGAGACAGTAAACTAATCTGCCACACACACACACACACACACACACACACACACACACACACACACACACACACACACACTCCCCCTCTCATCTGTGTGACTGATGATACACCGCTATTGGCCTCCCGAGTGGTGCAGTGCTAGTGGCGTCACTACAGACCTGGATTTGATCCCGAGCTGTTTCGCAACCGGCCGTGATCGGGAGTCCCATAGGGCAGCGCACAATTGGCTGTGGGGGGGCTTCTGTGGGGGCTTTTGTGGGGGGGCTTGTTCTTTAACTGACTTGCCTAGTTAAATAAAGGTTAAACACAAAATAAATTAGCGATCTTGATCGAAGCCACTCTCGTATCCCTGGTGGGCAGTTCTCTTTCTCTCTGTCTCTGTCTTTCTCCCTCTTTCTCTCTTCTGCTTTCTCTCTCTTTCTGTCTCTCTCTCTCATTCTGTCTCTCTCTCTCTTTCTGTCTCTTTCTGTCTCTCTCTCTCTCTCTCTCTCAATTCAATTCAAGGGGCTTTATTGGCATGGGAAACTTGTGTTAACATTGCCAAAGCAAGTGAGGTAGACAATATACAAAAGTGAAATAAACAATAAAAATGAACAGTAAACATTACACATACAGATGTTTCAAAACAATAAATACATTACAAATGTCATAAATATACAGTGCCTTGCGAAGGTATTCGGCCCCCTTGAACTTTGCGACCTTTTGCCACATTTCAGGCATGTATTTGGCTCCATCCATCTTCCCATCAATTTTAACCATCTTCCCTGTCCCTGCTGAAGAAAAGCAGGCCCAAACCATGATGCTGCCACCACCATGTTTGACAGTGGGGATGGTGTGTTCAGGGTGATGAGCTGTGTTGCTTTTACGCCAAACATAACGTTTTGCATTGTTGCCAAACAGTTCAATTTTGGTTTCATCTGACCAGAGCACCTTCTTCCACATGTTTGGTGTGTCTCCCAGGTGGCTTGTGGCAAACTTTAAACAACACTTTTTATGGATATCTTTAAGAAATGGCTTTCTTCTTGCCACTCTTCCATAAAGGCCAGATTTGTGCAATATACGACTGATTGTTGTCCTATGGACAGAGTCTCCCACCTCAGCTGTAGATCTCTGCAGTTCATCCAGAGTGATCATGGGCCTCTTGGCTGCATCTCTGATCAGTCTTCTCCTTGTATGAGCTGAAAGTTTAGAGGGACGGCCAGGTCTTGGTAGATTTGCAGTGGTCTGATACTCCTTCCATTTCAATATTATCGCTTGCACAGTGCTCCTTGGGATGTTTAAAGCTTGGGAAATCTTTTTGTATCCAAATCCGGCTTTAAACTTCTTCACAACAGTATCTCGGACCTGCCTGGTGTGTTCCTTGTTCTTCATGATGCTCTCTGCGCTTTTAACGGACCTCTGAGACTATCACAGTGCAGGTGCATTTATACGGAGACTTGATTACACACAGGTGGATTGTATTTATCATCATTAGTCATTTAGGTCAACATTGGATCATTCAGAGATCCTCACTGAACTTCTGGAGAGAGTTTGCTGCACTGAAAGTGAAGGGGCTGAATCATTTTGCACGCCCAATTTTTCAGTTTTTGATTTGTTAAAAAAGTTTGAAATATCCAATAAATGTCGTTCCACTTCATGATTGTGTCCCACTTGTTGTTGATTCTTCACAAAAAAAATACAGTTTTATATCTTTACGTTTGAAGCCTGAAATGTGGCAAAAGGTCGCAAAGTTCAAAGGGGCCGAATACTTTCGCAAGGCACTGTATATATATATTGTTACAACACTGTATGTATATATATATATATATATATATATATATATATATATATATATATATATATATATATATACAGTGTTGTAACAATGTACAAATGGTTAAAGTACACAAGGGAAAATAAATAAGCATAAATATGGGTTGTATTTACAATGGTGTTTGTTCTTCACTGGTTGCCCTTTTCTCGTGGCAACAGGTCACAAATCTTGCTGCTGTGATGGCACAGGTATTTCACCCAGTAGATATGGGAGTTTATCAAAATTGGATTTGTTTTCGAATTCTTTGTGAATCTGTGTAATCTGAGGGAATATGTCTCTCTAATATGGTCATACATTGGGCAGGAGGTTAGGAAGGGCAGCTCAGTTCCCACCTCATTTTGTGGGGAGTGAGCACATAGCCTGTCTTCTCTTGAGAGCCATGTCTGCCTACGGCGGCCTTTCTAAATAGCAAGGCTATGCTCACTGAGTCTGTACATAGTCAAAGCTTTCCTTAAGTTTGGGTCAGTCACAGTGGTCAGGTATTCTGCCGCTGTGTACTCTCTGTTTAGGGCCAAATAACATTCTAGTTTGCTCTGTTTTTTTGTTAATTCTTTCCAATGTGTCAAGTAATTATCTTTTTGTTTTCTCATGATTTGGTTGGGTCTAATTGTGCTGCTGTCCTGGGGCTCTATGGGGTGTGTTTGTGAACAGAGCCCCAGGACCAGCTTGCTTAGGGGACTCTTCTCCAGGTTCATCTCTCTGTAGATGATAGCTTTGTTATGGAAGGTTTGTGAATCACTTCCTTTTAGGTGGTTGTAGAATTTAACGGCTCTTTTCTGGATTTTGATATTTAGTGGGTATCGGCCTAATTCTGCTCTGCATGCATTATTTGGTGTTCTCTCTCTCTCTCTCTCTCTCTCTCTCTCTCTCTCTCTCTCTCTCTCTCTCTATCTCTCTCTCTCTCTCTCTCTCTCTCTCTCTCTCTCTGTCTCTCCCCTCTCTCTGGATTGAATGATTGAATATGCTAATTACTAAATAACTGCACATGCATTGTATTATTGCATTTCATTTCTGCTAGAGAACAGTGGGGAGTAATCTTGTGGATGTGTGATATTGGTAGCATTGTTTGCAGTGTATAAAGATTTCACACAGAGGATCACAGTAGTGGGACACACTTGGCTATGAGAGGGAGAGAAAGAGGGAGAGAAAGAGAGAGAGAGACACTGGTTAGGACACAGCCTCTTTCACCCAGCCCACAATGCAGGCCTTTCAGGCCTGACATTTGCCCATCATTAATAATAGACAGCACAGTATGGTGCAGACCAATGGTGCAGAGACAGAGGGAGTGGACTGGGATCAGGGGTCACGTGTTAGGAGGTCATAGTAACTGTCACAGAGATTGTGAGATTGGGGAAAGTGCCATGGTTCCCCTGCACGTGAACACAGCCTTACAGTACTGTGAGAGGTCGTGGAATGGGAGTAAACTTGTCTGATTGCATTTCACCAGAACCATCCACTGTCAGGCCAAGAAGTGTTACCAAAGATTTTCTGCATGATTGTAAACAGACTGTGAGGGTAACTGTGTAACTTTAAGCACTTAAAGACTTTGAGGGTAACCATTTACAAACGGTGAGACTGTGAGACATGAATAAAATAGTCAGAAATGTAGGGTAAGAATGTGGGTTTGAAAATAGTAGCCAAGATTCTGGATCAATTACTACACAATCTGTATGCATGCATGCTTGAGCTGACAGCTTCATTGTTCAGAAAAAAGACAGACAGCAGATAATGATTAGTAACACAAGATACCCAGTGCTGGCCAATCCAGACTCAATACATTTATTCACACTACTGTAGGAGCTCTCGAATATCAACATAAAAATGTCAGTGTTGATGATGGCCTGGGGTAATAGTTTCTGGAGGATACACAAGACATTTACGTTTTACACACAATAAACTGACACTAACCGAAGTCAGTAAGACATTTAAGTGTGTTAACCCTCGCAAGGCTGCCGGCACCAGACGGCATCCATAGCCGCGCCCTGAGAGTATTTGAAGACTAGCTGTGTTTACAGACATATTCGATCTCTCCCTTTCCTTTTCGGTTACTGGCCCAATGCTCTAACTCCTAGGTTACCTGCTGCCTGAAATACCTATGTAAGAATGCTGTTCATCGACTTCAACTCATCCTTCAACACCATAGTGCCCTCCAAGCACTATGCTTGTGGGTCTGAACCCTGGGTCTGAACCACGCCGTGTGCAACTGGGTCCTGGACTTCCTGACAGGCCGCCCCAAGATGGTGAAGGTTGGCAACAACACCTCTGCTACGCTGATCATCAACAAGGGTGCCCCACAAGGGTGCATGCTCAGCCCCGTCCTGTACTCCCTTTTCACCCATGACTGTGTGGCCACGCACGCCTCCAACTCAATCATAAAGTTTGCAGATGACACAACAGTAGTAGGCTTGATTACCAACAATGACGAGACGGACTACAGGGAGGAGGTGAGCGCTCTGATGGAGTGGCTCCAACCACATCGACGGGACCGCAGTGGAGAAGGTGGAAAGCTTCAAGTTCCTCAGCGTACACATCACTGACAATCTAAAATGGTTCACCCACACAGACAGTGTGGTGAAGAAGGTGCAACAGCGCCTCTTCAACCTCAGGAGGCTTGGCCCCTAAGACCCTCACAAACTACTATACATGCACCATTGAGAGCCTCCTGTTGTGCTGTATCACCACCTGGTTTGGCAACTGCAACCACAGTATTCCCCAGAGGGTGGTGTCAGCAGCCCAGCGGGTCACTGGGGACACACTGCCTGCCCTCCGGGACATCTACAGTCCCTGGTGTCACAAGAAGGCCAAGAATATCATCAAGGACGTCAGCAACCCGAGCCACGGCCTGTTCATCCTGCAACCATCTTGAAGATCATCAAGGACCTCAGCCACCCGAGCCACGGCCTGTTCACCCTGCTACCATCTAGAAGATCACCAAGGACCTCAGCCATCCGAGCCACGGCCTGTTCACCCTGCTACCATCTAGAGGATCACCAAGGACCATAGCCACCCGAGCCACGGGAAAAACAGGTGGCAGGTAGCAGGTGTGTGTAATGATGGGAAGCAGGTGTATGTAATGATGGGGAGCAGGTGTGTGTAATGATGGGGAGCAGGTGTGTGTAATGATGGGGAGCAGGTGTGTGTAATGATGGGAAGCAGGTGTGTGTAATGATGGGGAGCAGGTGTGTGTAATGATGGGAAGCAGGTGTGTGTAATGATGGGGAGCAGGTGTGTGTAATGATGGGGAGCAGGTGTGTAATGATGGGGAGCAGGTGTGTGTAATGATGGGGAGCAGGTGTGTGTAATGATGGGAAGCAGGTGTGTGTAATGATGGGGAACAGGTGTGTGTAATGATGGGGAGCAGGTGTGTGTAATTATGGGAAGCAGGTGTGTGTAATGATGGGGAGCAGGTGTGTGTAATGATGGGAAGCAGGTGTGTGTAATGATGAGGATCAGGTGTGTGTAATGATGGGAAGCAGGTGTGTGTAATGATGGGGAGCAGGTGTATGTAATGATGGGAAGCAGGTGTGTGTAATGATGGGGAGCAGGTGTGTGTAATGATGGGAAGCAGGTGTGTGTAATGATGGGGAACAGGTGTGTGTAATGATGGGGAGCAGGTGTGTGTAATTATGGGAAGCAGGTGTGTGTAATGATGGGGAGCAGGTGTGTGTAATGATGGGAAGCAGGTGTGTGTAATGATGGGAAGCAGGTGTGTGTAATGATGGGGAGCAGGTGTGTGTAATGATGGGGAGCAGGTGTGTGTAATGATGGGGAGCAGGTGTGTGTAATGATGGGGAGCAGGTGTGTGTAATGATGGGGAACAGGTGTGTGTAATGATGAGGAACAGGTGTGTGTAATGATGGGGAACAGGTGTGTGTAATGATGGGGAGCAGGTGTGTGTAATGATGGGAAGCAGGTGTGTGTAATGATGGGAAGCAGGTGTGTGTAATGATGGGGAGCAGGTTGTGTGTAATGATGGGAAGCAGGTGTGTGTAATGATGGGGAGCAGGTGTGTGTAATGATGGGAAGCAGGTGTTTGTAATGAAGGGGAGCAGGTGTGTGTAATGATGGGGAGCAGGTGTGTGTAATGATGGGGAGCAGGTGTGTGTAATGATGGGGAGCAGGTGTGTGTAATGATGGGGAGCAGGTGTGTGTAATGATGGTGCCAGGACTGGTGGTCAGTTGTCCGGCGACTTCGAGCGCTGGAGAGAGGCAGTGGGAGTAGGCTTGACAACTGGTCACTTTAATAATGTTTACATACTGTTTTCCCCACTTCATATGTTTATAGTGTATTCCAGCCAAGGCTCATCATATATAACTACTGTCTATACACACCATCCTATATAACTACTGTCTATACACACCATCCTATATAACTACTGTCTATACACACCATCCTATATAACTACTGTCTATACACACCATCCTATATAACTACTGTCTATACTGTCTATACACACCATCCTATATAACTACTGTCTATACACACCATCCTATATAACTACTGTCTATTCACACCATCATATTCATATATAGTGTATTTACATTATGGACTCTGACGTTGCTCATTCTAATACTTCAATATTTCTGAAATACTTTTTACTTTGTGGATTTGCGTGTTTTGTATTGTTAGATATTACTGTTGGATCTAGGAACACAAGAATTACGCTACACCAGCGATAACATCTGCTAAATATGTGTAGGAGACCAAAAACATTTGATATCATTTGACACACTCCTTATCTCATACAGATCGCTTCTCCCCTACTGTAAATATAAACCTCTGTACCCCAGCCAATTAACCCCATGATGCATCTCACTTTGGTTGTTGACCCCTCTGGCACTGAGATCCAAGACACAACGGCCCAAAACACTGCAGTTCCCTCCAACTACAGTACAATCACACTGCACCATGATGTCATTCAGCTGTTTAGTGTATCTAACCCAGCCACACTGCACCATGATGTTATTCAGCTGTTTAGTGTTTCTAACACAGCCACACTGCACCATGATGTCATTCAGCTGTTTAGTGTTTCTAACACAGCCACACTGCACCATGATGTCATTCAGCTGTTTAGTGTTCCCAGCACAGCCACACTGCACCATGATGTCATTCAGCTGTTTAGTGTTCCCAGCACAGCCACACTGCACCATGAGGTCATTCAGCTGTTTAGTGTTCCCAGCACAGCCACACTGCACCATGATGTCATTCAGCTGTTTAGTGATCCCAGCACAGCCACACTGCACCATGATGTCATTCAGCTGTTTAGTGTTCCCAGTACAGCCACACTGCACCATCATGTCATTCAGCTGTTTAGTGTTTATAACCCAGCCACACTGCACCATCATGTCATTCAGCTGTTTAGTGTTTCTAACCCAGCCACACTGCACCATGATGTCATTCAGCTGTTTAGTGTTTCTAACCCAGCCACACTGCACCATGATGTCATTCAGCTGTTTAGTGTTCCCAGTACAGCCACACTGCACCATGATGTCATTCAGCTGTTTAGTGTTCCCAGCACAGCCACACTGCACCATGATGTCATTCAGCTGTTTAGTGTTCCCAGCACAGCCACACTGCACCATGATGTCATTCAGCTGTTTAGTGTTTCTAACCCAGCCACACTGCACCATGATGTCATTCAGCTGTTTAGTGTTTCTAACCCAGCCACACTGCACCATGATGTCATTCAGCTGTTTAGTGTTCCCAGTACAGCCACACTGCACCATGATGTCATTCAGCTGTTTAGTGTTCCCAGCACAGCCACACTGCACCATGATGTCATTCAGCTGTTTAGTGTTCCCAGCACAGCCACACTGCACCATGATGTCATTCAGCTGTTTAGTGTTTCTAACACAGCCACACTGCACCATGATGTCATTCAGCTGTTTAGTGTTCCCAGTACAGCCACACTGCACCATGATGTCATTCAGCTGTTTAGTGTTCCCAGCACAGCCACACTGCACCATGATGTCATTCAGCTGTTTAGTGTTCCCAGCACAGCCACACTGCACCATGATGTCATTCAGCTGTTTAGTGTTTCTAACACAGCCACACTGCACCATGATGTCATTCAGCTGTTTAGTGTTCCCAGTACAGCCACACTGCACCATGATGTAATTCAGCTGTTTAGTGTTTCTAACACAGCCACACTGCACCATGATGTCATCCAGCTGTTTAGTGTTTCTAACACAGCCACACTGCACCATTATGTCATTCAGCCTGTAGGAAGAGATAAGTTGTTGAGCCTGTTTATACAAAACCATTATGTTGTCTGGAAAAATAAAACCGAAAGTCAACTTGCAGTTAGCATTCATGGCAGAGATTCGTAGTATGATTTTGAGTCGAATCAAATCAGTGTTAG
>NW_027258222.1:47500-93108 GCF_045791955.1 Oncorhynchus clarkii lewisi | reverse complement strand
AGTGTGTTGTAATTATATAGTAGGGCCTACATCTCAGTGTGTTGTATCTATATAGTAGGGCCTACATCTCAGTGTGTTGTATCTATATAGTAGGGCCTACATCTCAGTGTGTTGTATCTATATAGTAGGGCCTACATCAGTGTGTTGTATCTATATAGTAGGGCCTACATCTCAGCGTGTTGTATCTATATAGTAGGGTCTACATCTCAGTGTGTTGTATCTATATAGTAGGGCCTACATCTCAGTGTGTTGTATCTATATAGTAGGGCCTACATCTCAGTGCGTTGTATCTATATAGTAGGGTCTACATCTCAGTGTGTTGTATCTATATAGTAGGACCTACATCTCAGTGTGTTGTATCTATATAGTAGGGCCTACATCTCAGTGCGTTGTATCTATATAGTAGGGCCTACATCTCAGTGTGTTGTATCTATATAGTAGGGCCTACATCTCAGCGTGTTGTATCTATATAGTAGGGCCTACATCTTAGCGTGTTGTATCTATATAGTAGGGCCTACATCTCAGTGTGTTGTATCTATATAGTAGGACCTACATCTCAGTGTGTTGTATCTATATAGTAGGGCCTACATCTCAGCGTGTTGTATCTATATAGTAGGGCCTACATCTCAGCGTGTTGTATCTATATAGTAGGGCCTACATCTCAGCGTGTTGTATCTATATAGTAGGGCCTACATCTCAGTGTGTTGTATCTATATAGTAGGGCCTACATCTCAGTGTGTTGTATCTATATAGTAGGGCCTACATCTCAGTGTGTTGTATCTATATAGTAGGGCCTACATCTCAGCGTGTTGTATCTATATAGTAGGGCCTATATCTCAGCGTGTTGTATCTATATAGTAGGGCCTACATCTCAGTGCGTTGTATCTATACAGTAGGGCCTACATCTCAGTGTGTTGTATCTATATAGTAGGGCCTACATCTCAGTGTGTTGTATCTATATAGTAGGGCCTACATCTCAGTGTGTTGTATCTATATAGTAGGGCCTACATCTCAGCGTGTTGTATCTATATAGTAGGGCCTACATCTCAGCGTGTTGTATCTATATAGTAGGGCCTACATCTCAGTGCGTTGTATCTATATAGTAGGGCCTACATCTCAGTGTGTTGTATCTATATAGTAGGGCCTACATCTCAGTGCGTTGTATCTATATAGTAGGGCCTACATCTCAGTGTGTTGTATCTATATAGTAGGGCCTACATCTCAGTGTGTTGTATCTATATAGTAGGGCCTACATCTCAGTGTGTTGTATCTATATAGTAGGGCCTACATCTCAGTGTGTTGTATCTATATAGTATGGCCTACATCTCAGCGTGTTGTATCTATATAGTAGGGCCTACAGCAGTGTGTTGTATCTATATAGTAGGACCTACATCTCAGTGTGTTGTATCTATATAGTAGGGTCTACAGCAGTGTGTTGTATCTATATAGTAGGACCTACATCTCAGTGTGTTGTATCTATATAGTAGGGCCTATATCTCAGTGTGTTGTATCTATATAGTAGGACCTACATCTCAGTGTGTTGTATCTATATAGTAGGGCCTACATCTCAGTGTGTTGTATCTATATAGTAGGGCCTACATCTCAGTGTGTTGTATCTATATAGTAGGGCCTACATCTCAGTGTGTTGTATCTATATAGTAGGGCCTACATCTCAGTGTGTTGTATCTATATAGTAGGGCCTACATCTCAGTGTGTTGTATCTATATAGTAGGGCCTACATCTCAGTGTGTTGTATCTATATAGTAGGGCCTACATCTCAGTGTGTTGTATCTATATAGTAGGGTCTACATCAGTGTGTTATATCTATATAGTAGGGCCTACATCTCATTGTGTTGTATCTATATAGTATGGCCTACATCTCAGTGTGTTGTATCTATATAGTAGGACCTACATCTCAGTGTGTTGTATCTATATAGTAGGACCTACATCTCAGTGTGTTGTATCTATATATTAGGACCTACATCTCAGTGTGTTGTATCTATATAGTATGGCCTACATCTCAGTGTGTTGTATCTATATAGTAGGACCTACATCTCAGTGTGTTGTATCTATATAGTAGGACCTACATCTCAGTGTGTTGTATCTATATAGTAGGACCTACATCTCAGTGTGTTGTATCTATATAGTAGGGCCTACATCTCAGTGTGTTGTATCTATATAGTAGGGCCTACATCTCAGTGTGTTGTATCTATATAGTAGGGCCTACATCTCAGTGTGTTGTATCTATATAGTAGGGCCTACATCTCAGCGTGTTGTATCTATATAGTAGGGCCTACATCTCAGCGTGTTGTATCTATATAGTAGGACCTACATCTCAGCGTGTTGTATCTATATAGTAGGGCCTACATCTCAGTGTGTTGTATCTATATAGTAGGACCTACATCTCAGCGTGTTGTATCTATATAGTAGGACCTACATCTCAGTGTGTTGTATCTATATAGTAGGGCCTACATCTCAGTGTGTTGTATCTATATAGTAGGGCCTACATCTCAGTGTGTTGTATCTATATAGTAGGACCTACATCTCAGTGTGTTGTATCTATATAGTAGGGCCTACATCTCAGTGTGTTGTATCTATATAGTAGGGCCTACATCTCAGTGTGTTGTATCTATATAGTAGGGCCTACATCTCAGTGTGTTGTATCTATATAGTAGGGCCTACATCTCAGTGTGTTGTATCTATATAGTAGGGCCTACATATCAGTGTGTTGTATCTATATAGTAGGGCCTACATCTCAGTGTGTTGTATCTATATAGTAGGACCTACATCTCATTGTGTTGTATCTATATAGTAGGGCCTACATCTCAGTGTGTTGTATCTATATAGTAGGGCCTACATCTCAGTGTGTTGTATCTATATAGTAGGGCCTACATCTCAGTGTGTTGTATCTATATAGTAGGACCTACATCTCAGTGTGTTGTATCTATATAGTAGGACCTACATCTCAGTGTGTTGTATCTATATAGTAGGGTCTACATCTCAGTGTGTTGTATCTATATAGTAGGACCTACATCTCAGTGTGTTGTATCTATATAGTAGGGCCTACATCTCAGTGTGTTGTATCTATATAGTAGGGTCTACAGCAGTGTGTTGTATCTATATAGTAGGGTCTACAGCAGTGTGTTGTATCTATATAGTAGGGCCTACATCTCAGTGTGTTGTATCTATATAGTAGGGTCTACAGCAGTGTGTTGTATCTATATAGTAGGGCCTACATCTCAGTGTGTTGTATCTATATAGTAGGGTCTACATCTCAGTGTGTTGTATCTATATAGTAGGACCTACATCTCAGTGTGTTGTATCTATATAGTAGGGCCTACATCTCAGTGTGTTGTATCTATATAGTAGGGTCTACATCAGTGTGTTGTATCTATATAGTAGGACCTACATCTCAGTGTGTTGTATCTATATAGTAGGACCTACATCTCAGTGTGTTGTATCTATATAGTAGGGTCTACATCTCAGTGTGTTGTATCTATATAGTAGGACCTACATCTCAGTGTGTTGTATCTATATAGTAGGGCCTACATCTCAGTGTGTTGTATCTATATAGTAGGGTCTACAGCAGTGTGTTGTATCTATATAGTAGGGTCTACAGCAGTGTGTTGTATCTATATAGTAGGGCCTACATCTCAGTGTGTTGTATCTATATAGTAGGGTCTACAGCAGTGTGTTGTATCTATATAGTAGGGCCTACATCTCAGTGTGTTGTATCTATATAGTAGGGTCTACATCTCAGTGTGTTGTATCTATATAGTAGGACCTACATCTCAGTGTGTTGTATCTATATAGTAGGGCCTACATCTCAGTGTGTTGTATCTATATAGTAGGGTCTACATCAGTGTGTTGTATCTATATAGTAGGACCTACATCTCAGTGTGTTGTATCTATATAGTAGGACCTACATCTCAGTGTGTTGTATCTATATAGTAGGACCTACATCTCAGTGTGTTGTATCTATATAGTAGGGCCTACATCTCAGTGTGTTGTATCTATATAGTAGGGCCTACATCTCAGTGTGTTGTATCTATATAGTAGGGCCTACATCTCAGTGTGTTGTATCTATATAGTAGGGCCTACATCTCAGTGTGTTGTATCTATATAGTAGGGCCTATATCTCAGCGTGTTGTATCTATATAGTAGGGCCTACATCTCAGTGTGTTGTATCTATATAGTAGGGCCTATATCTCAGCGTGTTGTATCTATATAGTAGGGCCTACATCTCAGTGCGTTGTATCTATATAGTAGGGCCTACATATCAGTGTGTTGTATCTATATAGTAGGGCCTACATCTCAGTCTGTTGTATCTATATAGTAGGACCTACATCTCAGCGTGTTGTATCTATATAGTATGGCTTCATCTCAGTGTGTTGTATCTATATAGTAGGGCCTACATCTCAGTGTGTTGTATCTATATAGTATGGCCTACATCTCAGTGTGTTGTATCTATATAGTAGGGTCTACAGCAGTGTGTTGTATCTATATAGTAGGACCTACATCTCAGTCTGTTGTATCTATATAGTAGGACCTACATCTCAGTGTGTTGTATCTATATAGTAGGGCCTACATCTCAGTCTGTTGTATCTATATAGTAGGGCCTACATCTCAGCGTGTTGTATCTATATAGTAGGGCCTATATCTCAGTGTGTTGTATCTATATAGTAGGGCCTACATCTCAGTGTGTTGTATCTATATAGTAGGGCCTATATCTCAGCGTGTTGTATCTATATAGTAGGGCCTACATCTCAGTGTGTTGTATCTATATAGTAGGGCCTATATCTCAGCGTGTTGTATCTATATAGTAGGGCCTACATCTCAGTGCGTTGTATCTATATAGTAGGGCCTACATATCAGTGTGTTGTATCTATATAGTAGGGCCTACATCTCAGTCTGTTGTATCTATATAGTAGGACCTACATCTCAGTGTGTTGTATCTATATAGTATGGCTTCATCTCAGTGTGTTGTATCTATATAGTAGGGCCTACATCTCAGTGTGTTGTATCTATATAGTATGGCCTACATCTCAGTGTGTTGTATCTATATAGTAGGGTCTACAGCAGTGTGTTGTATCTATATAGTAGGACCTACATCTCAGTCTGTTGTATCTATATAGTAGGACCTACATCTCAGTGTGTTGTATCTATATAGTAGGGCCTACATCTCAGTCTGTTGTATCTATATAGTAGGGCCTACATCTCAGCGTGTTGTATCTATATAGTAGGACCTACATCTCAGTGTGTTGTATCTATATAGTAGGGTCTACATCAGTGTGTTGTAATTATATAGTAGGGCCTACATCTCAGTGTGTTGTATCTATATAGTAGGGTCTACATCAGTGTGTTGTATCTATATAGTATGGCCTACATCTCAGCGTGTTGTATCTATATAGTAGGACCTACATCTCAGTGTGTTGTATCTATATAGTAGGGCCTACATCTCAGTGTGTTGTATCTATATAGTAGGGCCTACATCTCAGTGTGTTGTATCTATATAGTAGGGCCTACATCAGTGTGTTGTATCTATATAGTAGGGCCTACATCTCAGCGTGTTGTATCTATATAGTAGGGTCTACATCTCAGTGTGTTGTATCTATATAGTAGGGCCTACATCTCAGTCTGTTGTATCTATATAGTAGGGCCTACATCTCAGTGCGTTGTATCTATATAGTAGGGTCTACATCTCAGTGTGTTGTATCTATATAGTAGGGCCAACATCTCAGTGCGTTGTATCTATATAGTAGGGTCTACATCTCAGTGTGTTGTATCTATATAGTAGGATCTACATCTCAGTGTGTTGTATCTATATAGTAGGGCCTACATCTCAGTGCGTTGTATCTATATAGTAGGGCCTACATCTCAGTGTGTTGTATCTATATAGTAGGGCCTACATCTCAGCGTGTTGTATCTATATAGTAGGGCCTACATCTCAGTGTGTTGTATCTATATAGTAGGACCTACATCTCAGTGTGTTGTATCTATATAGTAGGGCCTACATCTCAGCGTGTTGTATCTATATAGTAGGGCCTACATCTCAGCGTGTTGTATATATATAGTAGGGCCTACATCTCAGCGTGTTGTATCTATATAGTAGGGCCTACATCTCAGTGTGTTGTATCTATATAGTAGGGCCTACATCTCAGTGTGTTGTATCTATATAGTAGGGCCTACATCTCAGTGTGTTGTATCTATATAGTAGGGCCTACATCTCAGCGTGTTGTATCTCTATAGTAGGGCCTATATCTCAGCGTGTTGTATCTATATAGTAGGGCCTACATCTCAGCGTGTTGTATCTATATAGTAGGGTCTACATCTCAGTGTGTTGTATCTATATAGTAGGACCTACATCTCAGTGTGTTGTATCTATATAGTAGGGCCTACATCTCAGTGTGTTGTATCTATATAGTAGGGCCTACATCTCAGTGTGTTGTATCTATATAGTAGGGCCTACATCAGTGTGTTGTATCTATATAGTAGGGCCTACATCTCAGCGTGTTGTATCTATATAGTAGGGTCTACATCTCAGTGTGTTGTATCTATATAGTAGGGCCTACATCTCAGTCTGTTGTATCTATATAGTAGGGCCTACATCTCAGTGCGTTGTATCTATATAGTAGGGTCTACATCTCAGTGTGTTGTATCTATATAGTAGGGCCAACATCTCAGTGCGTTGTATCTATATAGTAGGGTCTACATCTCAGTGTGTTGTATCTATATAGTAGGATCTACATCTCAGTGTGTTGTATCTATATAGTAGGGCCTACATCTCAGTGCGTTGTATCTATATAGTAGGGCCTACATCTCAGTGTGTTGTATCTATATAGTAGGGCCTACATCTCAGCGTGTTGTATCTATATAGTAGGGCCTACATCTTAGCGTGTTGTATCTATATAGTAGGGCCTACATCTCAGTGTGTTGTATCTATATAGTAGGGCCTACATCTCAGTGTGTTGTATCTATATAGTAGGGCCTACATCTCAGCGTGTTGTATCTATATAGTAGGGCCTACATCTCAGTGTGTTGTATCTATATAGTAGGACCTACATCTCAGTGTGTTGTATCTATATAGTAGGGCCTACATCTCAGCGTGTTGTATCTATATAGTAGGGCCTACATCTCAGCGTGTTGTATATATATAGTAGGGCCTACATCTCAGCGTGTTGTATCTATATAGTAGGGCCTACATCTCAGTGTGTTGTATCTATATAGTAGGGCCTACATCTCAGTGTGTTGTATCTATATAGTAGGGCCTACATCTCAGTGTGTTGTATCTATATAGTAGGGCCTACATCTCAGCGTGTTGTATCTCTATAGTAGGGCCTATATCTCAGCGTGTTGTATCTATATAGTAGGGCCTACATCTCAGTGCGTTGTATCTATATAGTAGGGCCTACATCTCAGTGTGTTGTATCTCTATAGTAGGGCCTACATCTCAGTGTGTTGTATCTATATAGTAGGGCCTACATCTCAGTGTGTTGTATCTATATAGTAGGGCCTACATCTCAGCGTGTTGTATCTATATAGTAGGGCCTACATCTCAGCGTGTTGTATCTATATAGTAGGGCCTACGTCTCAGTGCGTTGTATCTATATAGTAAGGGAATACCCCCCTGAATTGTACAAAAATGAATGGCAAGATATTGGCATTGGACAAACCATGTACACGATGTCCAATACCACCCAAAGCGGCGTTGATTCGTGCAAAGTATATGGCAAATGCCATATGGCAATTGCCAATTGTAACACCTCAAAAATCCAACAGGGGGCGAGTGCGCTCCACCTGGGTTTTTCATATTGGAAATGCAACCCAAGTCAACATCCAAAAGAAAATTTTTGAAAAAAGGATATTTTTTTCAAAAACTTTTCACCCCTTAACCTCTTTGATCTCTAGGGGCGCTATTTCATTTTTGGATAAAAAACGTTCCCGTTTTAAGCGCGATATTTTGTCACGAAAAGATGCTCGACTATGCATATTCTTGACAGTTTTTGAAAGAAAACACTCTGAAGTTTCAGAATCTGCAAAGATATTGTCTGTAAGTGCCCCAGAACTCATTCTACAGGCGAAACCAAGATGATGCATCAACCAGGAAATGAGCAGAATTTCTGAAGCTCTGTTTTCCATTGTCTCCTTATATGGCTGTGATTGCGCAAGGAATGAGCCTACACTTTCTGTCGTTCCCCCAAAGTGTTAGCAGCATTGTGACGTATTTGTAGGCATATCATTGGAAGATTGACCATAAGAGACTACATTTTCCAAGTGTCCGCCTGGTGTCCCTGCGTCGAAATTGGAGCGTAAAGCCAGGTGCAATTATTTTTCCATTTGAGAGCAAGGAGAAACCAGGCTTCCACGAAGGATATATCATTGAAGAGATATGTGGAAAAACACCTTGAGGATTGATTCTAAACCACGTTTGCCATGTTTCAGTCGATATTATGGAGTTAATTTGGAAAAAAGTTCGCGTTTTGAGGGCTGAATTTTCGTTTTTTTTTTTTTTTATTTTTTTTTTTTGGTAGCCAAATGTGATGTACAAAACGGAGCTATTTCTAATACACAAAGAATATTTTTGGAAAAACGGAGCATCTGCTATCTAACTGAGAGTCTCCTCATTGAAAACATCAGAAGTTCTTCAAAGGTAAGTTATTTTATTTGAAGGCTTTACTTGTTTTTGTGATAGTTGCCTGCTAAATGCTAACGCTAATGCTAACGCTAATGCTAACGCTAAATGCTACGCTAGCTAGCTACTGTTACACAAATGATTGTTTTCCTATGGTTGAAAAGCATATTTTGAAAATCTGAGATGACAGTGTTGTTAACAAAAGGCTAAGCTTGAGAGATAGCATATTTATTTCATTTCATTTGCGATTTTCATGAATAGTTAACGTTGCGTTATGGTAATGAGCTTAGGTCTATAAATAGAATCCCGGATCCGGGTTTGGTCGTCGCAACAGGTTAAAAAAGTGCTTTCTGGGCCTTTTTTCGAAATTCTTTCGCTTTTTTTGTCAATTACACATGTGTAAGAACTGTATGAATATACTTTTGTCCAATTTTGATATCAAATTTTTTTTTTTTTAATTACATGCGCATAAGGCATATGTTTTGTCCATTTGCAATATGATTTCATAGGAAGTCAAAAGTCAAAAGTCAAAAATGTCAAAATTTGGTAAAAAACTTCACACATCCTTAAAAAAGTGCTTTCTGGACCGTTTTTCAAAATTCTTTCAATTTTTATGTCAATTACACATGTATAAGAACTTTATCAACATACTTTAGTCATACTTTATTATCATTTTTTTTTTTTTTTACTAGTGCATAAGGCATATGTTTTCTCCATTTGGAATATGATTTCATAGGAAGTCAAAAGTCAAAAGTCAAAAATGTCAAAATTTGGTAAAAAACTTCACACATCCTTAAAAAAGTGCTTTCTGGACCGTTTTTCAAAATTCTTTCGAATTTTGTGTCAATTACACACGTATAAGAACTGTATCAACATACTTTATTCGTATTTTATTATCATATTTTTTTTTTTTTTTTTTACTTGTGCATAAGGCATATGTTTTGTCCATTTGCAATATGATTTAATAGGATGTCAAAAGTCGAAAATTTGATTTTTTTTTTAAACTTTAAAAACTAAAAAAAGTGCTTTCTGGACCGTTTTTCGAAATTGTTTCGATTTTAAGACAATTAATCATGTGTAAGAAGTGTATGAATATACTTTTGTAAAATGTTATTATCATAATTTTATTTTTTTTACTTGTGCATAAGGAATATGATTTGTCCATTTGCAATATGATTTCATAGGAAGTCAAAAGTCAAAGTCAAAAGTCAATTTTTTGGGGGGCCAAAATTGACTGAACTGATGAACTCGGGACGGCCGGGCAGTGATAGTTGTTCATTTCCATCACTCGTTGTGTTGATTTCATCATGTCCATTTGCAATATGTTTTTTCACTATAGAATCATATTGCAAATGCGCGTGCAACTGGTAACCGGGAAAAAAAAAATGATGATTTCATTATGTCCATTTGTTTATTTGGTCATTTATGAACATTTGAACATCTTGGCCATGTTCTGTTATAATCTTCACCCGGCACAGCCAGAAGAGGACTGGCCACCCCACATAGCCTGGTTCCTCTCTAGGTTTCTTCCTAGGTTTTGGCCTTTCTAGGGAGTTTTTCCTAGCCACCGTGCTTCTACACCTGCATTGCTTGCTGTTTGGGGTTTTAGGCTGAGTTTCTGTACAGCACTTTGAGATATCAGCTGATGTACGAAGGGCTATATAAATACATTTGATTTGATTTGATTTACTAGAACAGTAGAGAATGGTGTCTAGGCCTGTGATAGTAGCAAGGCCCTGAATAAGCTAGAAATAACCGCTGTTTTGGTGCTTGAGTCATGGATAGTTCAGATTCGACATGCTGTTAGGACAGACATGTATGTTTGTGGGTGATGGTTACTATGATAATTATTGTCTCTCCTTCTTAATTGGCACTACCGGAACAGGAACAGGAACAGCTGAGGTTGAGAATGGTTATATAAATGATCATTTAGCTAAAGACAGACAATATATTATAATTTTACATTGAGGGAGAATATATATATACTGTAAGTGGGATATATGTGGGATATATGTGGGATATATGTGAGATATATGTGAGCTGTATGTGGGATATATGTGGGATATATGTGGAATATATGTGAGATATATGTGAGATGTATGTGGGATATATATGGGATATATGTGGGATACATGTGAGATATATGTGAGATATATGTGGGATATATGTGAGATATATGTGGGATATATGTGAGATATACGTTGGATATATGTGGGATATATTTGGGATATACTGTATGTGAGAGAAAAATAAATAAAACCTAAGTGGCTATGGCCCTGTATTATCTGTGTTTTCGTAAAGTTCAGTAATTGTATCTCGGCCAGGAACTGATGAAAACAAGTTGAATGTACGTAATAGGCTTTTCATACAGTCTGATTTGTCCAGGTGTTTTTGTTCTCTACCCATTAAAACACTGTATGTCAGTGATGCTTTTGTGTGGGAGGGTTTTCTCTTTTTTCGTTTACCCAATGATAGGCCAACTCACTCTCTGAACCGAAAGAAAAATTCTCCGGGTTGATGGATTCTTGTTTACCTGTCTAATTAGGACATTTTGGAAAATAAAACAGTCTGTGTGTCTGGTTTGGTGTAACTGTTTGTAATAATTTATTTGTTTTATAAAACACAAGAACATGCACGTGGAAACACACACACACACACACACACACACACACACACACACACACACACACACACACACACACACACACACACACACACACACACACACACACATACACACACACACTCTCACACACACTCACACACACGCTCACACACGCTCACACACGCTCACACACACACACACGCAGACACGCTTGACAAACACACATATGAACACACGCAGACACACACACACACACACACACGCTTGACAAACGCACATTTGAACACACGCAGACACACACACACACACAAACACACAGAGACGCTTGACAAACAGACATATGAACACACGCAGACACACACACACACGCTCACACACACACACACACGCTTGACAAACGCACATCTGAACACACGCAGACACACACACACACACACACACACACACACACACACACACACACACACACACACACACACACACACACACAGCATTTGACCATTAGTCCTAATCCATACTCTGAGACAGGGTTCTTTGGTTCAGCCAGTCACTTCTTCGTTCCCTCAGGATTTGTCTACAGGTTGAATCCCAAATGGCACCCTATTCCCTATATAGTGCACTACTTTTGACCAGGACTGGCACCCTATTTTCTATATAGTGCACTACTTTTGACCAGGGCCCTGGATAGGGAATATGGTGCCATTTGGGATGTGGACATAGTAGACGATGAGATCAGTCCAAGAAACTTACCAAGGAGATAGTTAACGAGGCGCTCCTCACCTCTGGCCTAGGGCACAGGATGTAGCTCTTGGATGGATTTACAATTTGAAACGATGACAAGATGAACTGAAACCAGCCAGACGTTGTGAGGAGATGAGGAGACGGGGGCCTGGGGATAGCTAGGAAGACGTGAGGAGATGAGGAGATGAGGAGAGGAGGAGACAGGGACTGGGGATAGCTAGGAAGACGTTGTGAGGAGATGAGGAGATGAGGATATGAGGAGAGGAGGAAACAGGGACTGGGGATAGCTAGGAAGATGGGAGGAGATGAGGAGATGAGGAGACAGTGCCTGGGGATAGCTAGGAAGACGTTGTGAGGAGATGAGGAGATGAGGAGACAGGGACTGGGGATAGCTAGGAAGACATTGTGAGGAGATGAGGAGATGAGATGAGGAGACAGGAACTGGGGATAGCTAGGAAGACGCTGTGAGGACATGAGATGAGGAGACAGGAACTGGGGATAGCTAGGAAGACGTGGGGAGATGAGGAGATGAGGAGACAGGAACTGGGGATAGCTAGGAAGACGTTGTGAGGAGATGATATGAGGAGACAGTGCCTGGGGATAGCTAGGAAGACGTTGTGAGGAGATGAGGAGATGAGGAGACAGTGCCTGGGGACAGATAGGAAGACATTGTGAGGAGATGAGGAGATGAGGAGACAGTGCCTGGGGATAGATAGGAAGACGTGAATCTCTCTGAATGATGCTCTGTTGATGTGTTTATGTCTCGTGTTGTAAATTGCTTTGAGCATCTGGAAAAGTGCTAATGTCAATCATTCCATATAATTACATCTTCCACTGGCAATGAAAACACAAACACAATCTTTACAAATGTTTTAATAGGACATAACCACCGGACCATTACAGCACCTAAACATAGACATCAGGATGGGGTATGATTCAGTCAGCAAGTCAGATGTTCAGTTAGATGCATAATGGGTGTGGATTAGGGACTAATTTGTCGCTGGCACAATACATAAGACAGGGTGGCGCTAGCTGGCAGATGCTAACACACTCAAAAGCGCACACACGCGCACACACACACACACACACACACACACACACACACACACACACATACACATACATACACACACACACACACACACACACACACACACACACACACACACACACACACACACACACACACACACACACACATGGTGGCACTAGACAGATGCTAACTGATAGCAGCAACCTTCCATTAAAAACATAGTTGAATTACAGCACAGCTATTATTAAAAGCTACGTAGCTATAATCTGCTAGCCTGATGAAGACACAAGCTGCCTGATGAAGACACAAGCTGCCTGATGAAGACACAAGCTGCCTGGTTAAAACACAAGCTGCCTGCTGAAGACACAAACTGCCTGGTTAAAATACAAGCTGCCTGATGAAAACACAAGCTGCCTGATTAAAACACAAGCTGCCTGATGAAAACACAAGCTGCCTGATTAAAACACAAGCTGCCTGGTTAAAACACAAGCTGCCTGGTTAAAACACAAGCTGCCTGATTAAGACACAAGCTGCCTGATTAAAACACAAGCTGCCTGATGAAGACACAAGCTGCCTGATTAATACACAAGCTGCCTGATGAAGACACAAGCTGCCTGATGAAGACACAAGCTGCCTGATTAAAAACACAAGCTGCCTGATGAAAACACAAGCTGCCTGATTAAAACACAAGCTGCCTGGTTAAAACACAAGCTGCCTGGTTAAAACACAAGCTGCCTGATGAAGACACAAGCTGCCTGATTAAAACACAAGCTGCCTGATGAAGACACAAGCTGCCTGATTAAAACACAAGCTGCCTGGTTAAAACACAAGCTGCCTGATGAAGACACAAGCTGCCTGGTTAAAACACAAGCTGCCTGATTAAAACACAAGCTGCCTGATGAAGACACCAGCTGCCTGATGAAGACACAAGCTGCCTGACGAAGACACCAGTTGGCTGATGAAGACACAAGCTGCCTGATTAAAACATAAACAGCCTGATGAAGACACAAGCTGCCTGATGAAGACACAAGCTGCCTGATGAAGACACAAGCTGCCTGATTAAAACACAAGCTGCCTGATGAAGACACTAGCTGCCTGATGAAGACATAACCTGCTTGATTAAAACACAAGCTGCCTGATGAAGACACAAGCTGCCTGGTGAAGACACAAGCTGCCTGATGAAGACACAAGCTGCTTGATTAAAACACAAGCTGCTTGGTTAAAACACAAGCTGCCTGGTTAAAACACAAGCTGCCTGGTGAAGACACCAGCTTCCTGATTAAAACACAAGCTGCCTGATTAAAACACAAGCTGCCTGATTTAAACACAAGCTGCTTGATTAAAACACAAGCTGCTTGATTAAAACACAAGCTGCCTGATTAAAACACAAGCTGCCTGGTGAAGACACAAGCTGCTTGATTAAAACACAAGCTGCCTGATTAAAACACAAGCTGCCTGGTGAAGACACAAGCTGCCTGATGAAGACACAAGCTGCTTGATTAAAAAAACAAGCTGCCTGATTAAAACACAAGCTGCCTGATGAAGACACTAGCTGCCTGATAAAGACAAGCTGCCTGATAAAGACAAGCTTAGAGTAAACTAATGAACAACAATATTTAGGCCTCTACTTCCGGCTCATACGTACTATATACATTTTACGGTATATTTTACAATTGTTATGTTTTGTTTTTAGTCCCACCCTTCAGCTCCCCTCAATCCCTCCCATCTATCTCTGAACACCATCCAGTCCCACCCTTCAGCTATCCTTAACCCCTCCCATCTATCTCTGAAAACCATCCAGTCCCACCCTTCAGCTATCCTTAACCCATCCCTACTATCTCTGAACACCATCCAGTCCCACCCTTCGGATATCCGCAACCCCTCCCATCTATCTCTGAACACCATCCAGTCCCACCCTTCAGCTCCCCTCAACCCCTCCCATCTATCTCTGAACATCATCCAGTCCCACCCTTCAGCTATCCTTAACCCCTCCCATCTATCTCTGAACAGCATCCAGTCCCACCCTTCAGCTATCCTTGACCCATCCCATCGATCTCTGAACAGCATCCAGTCCCACCCTTCAGCTATCCTTAACCCCTCCCATCTATCTCTGAACACCATCCAGTCTCACCCTTCAGCTATCCTTAACCCCTCCCATCTATCTTTGAACACCATCTAGTCTCACCCTTCAGCTATCCTTAACCCCTCCCATCTATCTCTGACCAAATCAAATCAAATTTTACAATTGTTATGTTTTGTTTTTAGTCCCACCCTTCAGCTCCCCTCAATCCCTCCCATCTATCTCTGAACACCATCCAGTCCCACCCTTCAGCTATCCTTAACCCCTCCCATCTATCTCTGAACACCATCCAGTCCCACCCTTCAGCTATCCTTAACCCATCCCTACTATCTCTGAACACCATCCAGTCCCACCCTTCGGATATCCTCAACCCCTCCCATCTATCTCTGAACACCATCCAGTCCCACCCTTCAGCTCCCCTCAACCCCTCCCATCTATCTCTGAACACAATCCAGTCCCACCCTTCAGCTATCCTTAACCCCTCCCATCTATCTTTGAACACCATCTAGTCTCACCCTTCAGCTATCCTTAACCCATCCCATCTATCTCTGAACAGCATCCAGTCCCACCCTTCAGCTATCCTTAACCCCTCCCATCTATCTCTGAACATCATCCAGTCCCACCCTTCAGCTATCCTTAACCCCTCCCTTCTATCTCTGAACAGCATCCAGTCCCACCCTTCAGCTATCCTTGACCCATCCCATCGATCTCTGAACAGCATCCAGTCCCACCCTTCAGCTATCCTTAACCCCTCCCATCTATCTCTGAACACCATCCAGTCTCACCCTTCAGCTATCCTTAACCCCTCCCATCTATCTTTGAACACCATCTAGTCTCACCCTTCAGCTATCCTTAACCCCTCCCATCTATCTCTGACCAAATCAAATCAAATTTTATTTGTCACATACACATGGTTAGCAGATGTTAATGCGAGTGTAGCGAAATGCTTGTGCTTCTAGTTCCAACAATGCAGTAATAACCAACAAGTAATCTAACTAACAATTCCAAAACTACTGTCTTGTACACAGTAGGTGTACAAGGTCCTGGAGGGCAGGTAGTTTGCCCCCGGTGATGCGTTGTGCAGACCTCACTACCCTCTGGAGAGCCTTACGGTTGAGGGCGGAGCAGTTGCCGTACCAGGCGGTGATACAGCCCGCCAGGATGCTCTCGATTGTGCATCTGTAGAAGTTTGTGAGTGCTTTTGGTGACAAGCCAAATTTCTTCAGCCTCCTGAGGTTGAAGAGGCGCTGCTGCGCCTTCTTCACAATGCTGTCTGTGTGAGTGGACCAATTCAGTTTGTCTGTGATGTGTATGCCGAGGAACTTAAAACTTGCTACCCTCTCCACTACTGTTCCATCGATGTGGATAGGGGGGTGTTCCCTCTGCTGTTTCCTGAAGTCCACAATCATCTCCTTAGTTTTGTTGACGTTGAGTGTGAGGTTATTTTTCTGACACCACACTCCGAGGGCCCTCACCTCCTCCCTGTAGGCCGTCTCGTCGTTGTTGGTAATCAAGCCTACCACTGTTGTGTCGTCCGCAAACTTGATGATTGAGTTGGAGGCGTGCGTGGCCACACAGTCGTGGGTGAACAGGGAGTACAGGAGAGGGCTCAGAACGCACCCTTGTGGGGCCCCAGTGTTGAGGATCAGTGGGGAGGAGATGTTGTTGCCTACCCTCACCACCTGGGGGCGGCCCGTCAGGAAGTCCGGTATCCAGTTCCACCATCCAGTTCCACCCTTCAGCTATCCTTAACCCCTCCCACCTATCTCTGACCACCATCCAGTCCCACCCTTCAGCTATCCTTAACCCCTCCCATCTATCTCTGACCACCATCCAGTCCCACCCTTCAGCTATCCTTAACCCCTCCCATCTATCTCTGAACACCATACAGTTTTGATTACTATTTGCCATATATTTTTCAACTGTGCTGTGATGTTTCACAAAAGTTCTGAACTTTTCTATTCTCATAGTTTCTACAGATTGTAAATTAAAGATACACATTTTTGCTGAGAATATTGTTATATTATTGATCGATTGACTATGACCTTTTTAAGACCAAAATTGGATAAAGAAAAGTGTGATGAATAAAAAAGTATACCAGTTTCATTTAAGGAAATAAAATTGAAAGCCGTGTCACGGCGGGTAGCCTAGTGGTTAGAGTGTTATATAAGATCGAGTCCCCGAGCTGACAAGGTAAAAATCTGTTGTTCTGACCCTGGACAAGGCAGTTAACCCACTGTTCCTAGGCAGTCATTGAAAATAAGAATTTGTTTTAACTGACCTGCCTGGTTAAATGAATGTAAACTAAATAAATGCAAAATAGTTTCATAGAGATTTTAGATGTACCGATTCCATAGCACATGGTTTATGAACTGATACATAAAACGATGCTGGATTCAAAACTTTTAGTTTTTCAATAAAAATGAGTATACAAATTATTGCAAACAATATAATGTTACATATGTGGGGTATACCTTTTCAGCTTTTGCTGTGACTAAATATAATTATTACATCATTTGTTTTGGTACTGTCCACATGTATCGTGTTTTAGGTCACAGGTTCAGGATAGGCGGAAGAATTACAACGTTTACCTGGAGCTAACTCTGCAAATAGCACTGCTGGGTGATTTTAAGGATCGGACCATTTTTTTTAGTTTTTGCCTAAAATGACATACCCAAATCTAACTGCCTGTAGCTCAGGACCTGAAGTAAGGATATGCATATTCTTAATACCATTTGAAAGGAAACACTGACGTTTGTGGTAATGTGAAATGAATGTAGGAGAATATAAAACAATAGATCTGGTCCATCCCCCATCATCTTTGAAATGCAAGAGGAAGGCCATAATGTACTATTCCAGGTTAGGGAAAGTTTACATTTTGGCCACTAGATGGCAGCAGTGAATATGCAACGCTTTAGACTGATTCAATGAACCATTGCATTTCTGTTCAAAAAGTCTGCCCAAATGTGCCTAATTGGGTTATTGATACATTTTCAAGTTCATAACTGTGCACTTTTTACCAATAGCATGGTATTATTTCAATGTAAATTGGACAGTGCAGTTAGATTAACAGGAATTTAAGCTTTCTGCCCACTTCAGATATGTCTTTGACCTGGGAAATGTTATTGTTCCTTACAACATCATGCCAATCACATTAGCCAAGTTTATCTCAACCGTCCCATGGGGGACACACCGATCCTGTAGAGGTTTTAATGCAAGGCCGACTGATACATTCCTCACTTTCTCCCTTTTCCACTTCCCTCTTTCATTTTTGCAGTTATGCTGCAATTAGTTGGTTGATATTTTGAGTAGAACAGACATTTCTACATATTTTTGTTAGCTGCATGTGTGACATAACTTGACCAGTCCTATTTATGATATAATTTACAAAGATTATTAAAAAAAATATGTTCCAATTATTATATTTGAGTTTAATCATAATATTTTTTTCTGGTGGCTTAAACAATAATTACAATCGACTTTCAATGGCTTGTTTTAAAAATATCTATATTTTGGAGACAATTTCATTTTCAACTAACCGAAAGTGAGAGGATGAAATGTGAATAAGAGAAAATTCTACATTCTGCATTCTAGAACATGGGGTGAGCCATACTTACTAATCTGCTAGAGAATCAGTTCGGATTTAGGTTTACCTGTTGTATGACTGAAGCATTTAGTGAGAGGTCTACTGCTTTAATATTTAATCATTTCTGCCCTCCGAATTTAGATTTATGATATAAATAGGCCCGTTGAATTTTTTTTGCTCATATATATTTAAAAATCAAGTCAGTAGGTGTAGGCATGGTCATAAGCAAATAGGTAAACTGGGATATGACAAAATAGTTAATCAGGATGATTTTTCCACAAATACACAGGTATTTGTCTTTCCATGGTAGCAAGATTTTATCTATTTTTGCTATATTTCTATTAAAATGTATTGTAGTGACATTATTTATATTTTTCAGAATATGAATAGAGTACGCCCATTTCACCATCAGATCATTTTATTGTTAAACTACACCGTAATGTAAACGTTTTTTTATATATATTTTTTTATCAAATACGCAATCTAGTACATTTATCATAATATGGTTTTAATCCAGAGAGGGCAGAACAAGTATCTAGATCCTCTATGAGGCCATGGAGGGATTTTAATGGTGGTTTTAAAAGAAAGCATGAATCATCAGCGTATAATGACACCTTTGTTATTAAACCCTGGATTTCTAGCTTCTTGATATTATTGTTGGATCTGATTTTAATAGTTAACATTTCGATGAGAATAATTAATAGATATGGCGTTAGTGGACAACCTTGTTTTAATCCTCTAGACAGTTTAGTACTTTCTGAGATGTAGCCGTTATTTACTATTTTACACATTAATACAGACTTATATGTGTGAAATATGACAAATATCAGCACCCATAAAATTACTATGAAATAGGC
This sequence comes from Oncorhynchus clarkii lewisi, assembly GCF_045791955.1. Taxonomy (NCBI): domain Eukaryota; kingdom Metazoa; phylum Chordata; class Actinopteri; order Salmoniformes; family Salmonidae; genus Oncorhynchus; species Oncorhynchus clarkii. Next base: position 73,574 of record NW_027258222.1, on the reverse strand, counting down.
AATATGCAGCAGCAGGCAGAACTGGAGTTAGCTAGCGCTGTCTCTCTCTCTCTCTCTCTCACACACACACACACACACACACACACACACAGACAGACAGACAGACAGACAGACAGACAGACAGACAGACAGTTCTTGAGTTAGCTAGCTCTGTCTAACACATGCTCAAAGACAGACAAACACACACAGACACATACACACACAGACAGACAGACAGACAGACAGACAGACAGACAGACAGTTCTTGAGTTAGCTAGCTCTGTCTAACACATGCTCACAGACAGACAAACAGACAGACAGACAGACAGACACTAAGTTCTTGAGTTAGCTAGCTCTAACAGATAATAACATTAAATCCCGACAAGGGTACAGGTGCATCAAAGCTGGGACCGAGAGACTGAAAAACAGCTTCTATCTCAAGGCCATCAGACTGTTAAACAGCCACCACTAACATTGAGTGGCTGCTGCCAACACACTGACACTGACTCAACTCCAGCCACTTTAATAATGGGAATTGATGGGAAATGATGTAAATATATCACTAGCCACTTTAAACAATGCTACCTTATATAATGTTACTTACCCTACATTATTCATCTCATATGCATACGTATATACTGTACTCTATATCATCGACTGTATCCTTATGTAATACATGTATCACTAGCCACTTTAAACTATGCCACTTTGTTTACATACTCATCTCATTTGTACATACTGTACTCGATACCATCTACTGTATCTTGCCTATGCTGCTCTGTACCATCACTCATTCATATATCCTTATGTACATATTCTTTATCCCCTTACACTGTGTACAAGACAGTAGTTTTGGAATTGTTAGTTAGATTACTTGTTATTACTGCATTGTCGGAACTAGAAGCACAAGCATTTCGCTACACTCGCATTAACATCTGCTAACCATGTGTATGTGACAAATAACATTTGATTTGATTTGATTTGATAAATCCACACCGATTATCCTGTTTTCCCCACCATATTCACGTGGTTTGACCACTAGCTCCCTTCACTGAAGTAGTAGTAGCTAATTAACAAAATCCCTCCAAACTCAAATGTGGCAGAGGCAGAGCTTTCTCTTCTCAGAAGTATAGTGTCTATTTTAGGACATAATCAGCCACATACCTCTCCTCGTTAATGCCGTGGTGCAGGATGGGAGAGAAGAGGCCATGAAGCATAAACACTAAACAGCTAAATAAATTGTTACGGTGCGTGAATGAGGACCCAAAAGCGAATTAACTTAAACAGAGCTTCTTTAATTACCAAACATAGGTAGGCTCAGACGGACCGGCAGATTCCGACAGGACAAGACAAGGTTACAGCAAACATGACGACAGTCTGGTTCAGGCATGAAACACAACAAACAAGAATCCGACAAGGACAGGAACAAAAACAGAGAGAGATATAGGGGACTAATCAGAGGGAAAAGGGGAACAGGTGGGAGAAGGGGTGACGAGGTAGTCAAGAGGAGACAAGGAACAGCTGGGGGAAAGCGGGGGAGAAAAGGTAACCTAACAACGACCAGCAGAGGGAGACAGGGTGAAGGGAAAGGACAGAGACAAGACACAACATGACAGTACATGACAGTACCCCCCCACTCACCGAGCGCCTCCTGGCGCACTCGAGGAGGAAACCTGGCGGCAACGGAGGAAATCCTCGATCAGCGCACGGTCCAGCACGTCCCGAGAGGGAACCCAACTCCTCTCCTCAGGACCGTACCCCTCCCAATCTACGAGGTACTGGTGACCACGGCCCCGAGGGCGCATGTCCAAAATTCTACGGACCCTGTAGATGGGTGCGCCCTCGACAAGGATGGGGGGGGGGGGGGAAGACGAGCGGGGGCGCGAAGGACGGGCTTGATGCAGGAGACATGGAAGACCGGGTGGACGCGACGAAGGTATCGCGGAAGAAGAAGTCGAACTGCGACAGGATTAATGACCCGAGAAATACGGAACGGACCAATGAACCGCGGGGTCAACTTGCGAGAAGCCGTCTTAAGGGGAAGGTTCTGAGTGGAGAGCCAAACTCTCTGACCGCGACAATATCTAGGACTCTTAGTTCTACGCTTATTAGCAGCCCTCACAGTCTGCGTCCTATAACGGCAAAGTGCAGACCTGACCCTCTTCCAGGTGCGCTCGCAACGTTGGACAAAAGCCTGAGCGGAGGGGACGCTGGACTCGGCGAACTGAGATGAGAACAGCGGAGGCTGGTACCCGAGGCTACTCTGAAAAGGAGATAGCCCGGTCGCAGACGAAGGAAGCGAGTTGTGGGCGTATTCTGCCCAGGGGAGCTGTTCTGACCAAGACGCAGGGTTGCGAAAAGAAAGACTGCGTAAGATGCGACCAATAGTCTGATTGGCCCGTTCTGCTTGACCGTTAGACTGGGGGTGAAAGCCGGAAGAGAGACTGACGGAAGCCCCAATCAAACGGCAAAACTCCCTCCAAAATTGAGACGTGAATTGCGGACCTCTGTCCGAAACGACGTCTGACGGAAGGCCATGAATTCTGAAAACATTCTCGATGATGATTTGTGCCGTCTCTTTAGCAGAAGGAAGCTTAGCAAGGGGAATGAAATGAGCCGCCTTAGAGAACCTATCGACAACCGTAAGAATAACAGTCTTCCCCGCTGACGAAGGCAGTCCGGTGACAAAATCTAAGGCGATGTGAGACCACGGTCGAGAGGGAATAGGAAGCGGCCTGAGACGGCCGGCAGGAGGAGAGTTACCGGACTTAGTCTGCGCGCAGACCGAACAAGCAGCCACGAAACGACGCGTGTCATGCTCCCGGGTGGGCCACCAAAAACGCTGGCGAATGGAAGCAAGCGTACCCCGAACGCCAGGGTGGCCGGCTAACTTGGCAGAGTGAGCCCACTGAAGAACGGCCAGACGAGTAGGAACGGGAACGAAAAGAAGGTTCCTAGGACAAGCGCGCGGCGACGGAGTGTGAGTGAGCGCTTGTTTTACCTGCCTCTCAATTCCCCAGACAGTCAACCCGACAACACGCCCCTCAGGGAGAATCCCCTCGGGGTCAGTGGAGGCTACTGAAGAACTGAAGAGACGAGACAAAGCATCAGGCTTGGTGTTCTTAGAGCCCGGACGATAAGAAATCACGAACTCGAAACGAGCGAAAAACAGCGCCCAACGCGCCTGACGCGCATTAAGTCGTTTGGCAGAACGGATGTACTCAAGGTTCCTATGGTCAGTCCAAACGACAAAAGGAACGGTCGCCCCCTCCAACCACTGTCGCCATTCGCCTAGGGCTAACCGGATGGCGAGCAGTTCGCGGTTACCCACATCATAGTTACGTTCCGACGGCGACAGGCGATGAGAAAAATACGCGCATGGGTGGACCTTGTCGTCAGAGAGGGAGCGCTGAGAAAGAATGGCTCCCACGCCCACCTCTGACGCGTCAACCTCGACAACGAACTGTCTAGAGACGTCAGGTGTAACAAGGATGGGAGCGGATGTAAAACGATTCTTGAGGAGATCAAAAGCTCCCTGGGCGGAAACGGACCACTTAAAGCACGTCTTGACAGAAGTAAGGGCTGTGAGAGGAGCTGCCACCTGACCGAAATTACGGATGAAACGACGATAGAAGTTTGCGAAGCCGAGAAAGCGCTGCAGCTCGACGCGTGACTTAGGGACGGGCCAATCAATGACAGCTTGGACCTTAGCGGGATCCATCTTAATGCCTTCAGCGGAAATAACAGAACCGAGAAATGTGACGGAGGAGGCATGAAAAGTGCACTTCTCAGCCTTCACAAAAAGACAATTCTCTAAAAGGCGCTGGAGGACACGTCGAACGTGCTGAACATGAATCTGGAGTGACGGTGAAAAAATCAGGATATCGTCAAGGTAAACGAAAACAAAGATGTTCAGCATGTCTCTCAGGACATCATTGACTAATGCCTGAAAGACAGCTGGAGCGTTAGCGAGGCCGAAAGGAAGAACCCGGTATTCAAAGTGCCCTAACGGAGTGTTAAACGCCGTCTTCCACTCGTCCCCCTCCCTGATGCGCACGAGATGGTAAGCGTTACGAAGGTCCAACTTAGTGAAAAACCTGGCTCCCTGCAGGATCTCGAAGGCTGAAGACATAAGAGGAAGCGGATAACGATTCTTCACTGTTATGTCATTCAGCCCTCGATAATCTATGCAGGGGCGCAGAGACCCGTCCTTCTTCTTGACAAAAAAAAACCCCGCTCCGGCGGGAGAGAAGGAGGGGACTATGGTACCGGCGTCAAGAGCTACAGACAAATAATCTTCGAGAGCCTTACGTTCGGGAGCCGACAGAGAGTATAGTCTACCCCGGGGGGGGGTGGTTCCCGGAAGGAGATCAATACTACAATCATACGACCGGTGTGGAGGAAGAGAGGTGGCCCTGGACCGACTGAACACCGTGCGCAGATCGTGATATTCCTCCGGCACCCCTGTCAAATCACCAGGCTCCTCCTGTGAAGAAGAGACAGAGGAAACAGGAGGGATAGCAGACATTAAACATTTCACATGACAAGAGACGTTCCAGGAGAGGATAGAATTACTAGACCAATTAATGGAAGGATTATGACAAACTAGCCAGGGATGGCCCAAAACAACAGGTGTAAAAGGTGAACGAAAAATTAAAAAAGAAATGGTTTCACTATGATTACCAGAAACAGTGAGGGTTAAAGGTAGCGTCTCACGCTGAATCCTGGGGAGAGGACTACCATCCAGGGCGAACAAGGCCGTGGGCTCCTTTAACTGTCTGAGAGGAATGTCATGTTCCCGAGCCCAGGTCTCGTCCATAAAACAGCCCTCCGCCCCAGAGTCTATTAAGGCACTGCAGGAAGCTGACGAACCGGTCCAGCGTAGATGGACCGACAAGGTAGTGCAGGATCTTGAAGGAGAGACAGGAGTAGTAGCGCTCACCAGTAGCCCTCCGCTTACTGACGAGCTCTGGCCTTTTACTGGACATGAAGTGACAAAATGACCAGCGGAACCGCAATAGAGACAGAGGCGGTTGGTGATTCTCCGTTCCCTCTCCTTAGTCGAGATGCGGATACCTCCCAGCTGCATGGGCTCAGCACCCGAGCCGGCAGAGGAAGATGGTAGTGATGCGGAGAGGGGGGCGACGGAGAGCGCGAGCTCCTTTCCACGAGCTCGGTGACGAAGATCAACCCGTCGCTCAATGCGAATAGCGAGTTCAATCAAGGAATCCACGCTGGAAGGAACCTCCCGGGAGAGAATCTCATCCTTTACCTCTGCGCGGAGACCCTCCAGAAGACGAGCGAGCAAGGCCGGCTCGTTCCAGCCACTGGAGACAGCAAGAGTGCGAAACTCAATAGAGTAGTCTGTTATGGATCGATTGCCTTGACATAGGGAAGACAGGGCCCTGGAAGCCTCCTCCCCAAAAACAGATCGATCAAAAACCCGTATCATCTCCTCCTTAAAGTCCTGATACTGGTTAGTACACTCAGCCCTTGCCTCCCAGATTGCCGTGCCCCACTCACGAGCCCGTCCAATAAGGAGAGATATGACGTAGGCGACACGAGCAGTGCTCCTGGAGTAAGTGTTGGGCTGGAGAGAAAACACAATATCACACTGGGTGAGGAACGAGCGGCATTCAGTGGGCTCCCCAGAGTAACACGGCGGGTTATTGATTCTGGGCTCCGGAGATTCGAAAGCCCTGGAAGTGGCCGGTGGATCGAGGCGGAGATGGTGAACCTGTTCTGTGAGGTTGGAGACTTGGGTGGCCAGGGTCTCAACGGCATGTCGAGCAGCAGACACTTCCTGCTCGTGTCTGCCTAGCATCGCTCCCTGGATCCCGACGGCTGAGTGGAGAGGATCCGAAGTCGCTGGGTCCATTCTTGGTCGGATTCTTCTGTTACGGTGCGTGAATGAGGACCCAAAAGCGAATTAACTTAAACAGAGCTTCTTTAATTACCAAACATAGGTAGGCTCAGACGGACCGGCAGATTCCGACAGGACAAGACAAGGTTACAGCAAACATGACGACAGTCTGGTTCAGGCATGAAACACAACAAACAAGAATCCGACAAGGACAGGAACAAAAACAGAGAGAGATATAGGGGACTAATCAGAGGGAAAAGGGGAACAGGTGGGAGAAGGGGTGACGAGGTAGTCAAGAGGAGACAAGGAACAGCTGGGGGAAAGCGGGGGAGAAAAGGTAACCTAACAACGACCAGCAGAGGGAGACAGGGTGAAGGGAAAGGACAGAGACAAGACACAACATGACAGTACATGACATAAATAACCAATCTGGACAAAGTCTCTCGAAACCACAAGATCACATGTGGCAGAAGAACTACTTCATCACCTGTCACTGAGGCAGCAACAGTAACAGTAGCTAAGTAACAAATCTGGAGGCAGAGGTAGTGTATTATGCCTCAGTGTTAGAGTGAGTGCTGTATCAGAGGTAGTGTATTATGCCTCAGTGTTACAGTGAGTGCTGCGTCAGAGGTAGTGTACTCTGCGTCAGTGTAACAGTGAGTGCTGCGTCAGAGGTAGTGTACTCTGCGTCAGTGTTACAGTGAGTGCTGTATCAGAGGTAGTGTACTCTGCCTCAGTGTTAGAGTGTGTATCAGAGGTAGTGTACCATACCTCAGTGTTACAGTGAGTGCTGTATCAGAGGTAGTGTATTATGCCTCAGTGTTAGAGTGAGTGCTGTATCAGAGGTAGTGTAATCTGCGTCAGTGTTACAGTGAGTGCTGTATCAGAGGTAGTGTACTCTGCGTCAGTGTTACAGTGAGTGCTGTATCAGAGGTAGTGCACTATGCCTCAGTGTTAGAGTGTGTATTAGAGGTAGTGTACTCTGCGTCAGTGTTACAGTGAGTGCTGTATCAGAGTTAGTGTACTATGCCTCAGTGTTACAGTGAGTGCTGTATCAGAGGTAGTGTACTATGCCTCAGTGTTACAGTGAGTGCTGTATCAGAGGTAGTGCACTATGCCTCAGTGTTACAGTGTGTATCAGAGGTAGTGTACTATGTCTCAGTGTTAGAGTGAGTGCTGTATCAGAGGTAGTGTATTATGCCTCAGTGTTAGAGTGTGTATCAGAGGTAGTGTACCATACCTCAGTGTTACAGTGAGTGCTGCGTCAGAGGTAGTGTACTATGTCTCAGTGTTACAGTGAGTGATGTATCAGAGGTAGTGTACTCTGTCTCAGTGTTACAGTGAGTGCTGTATCAGAGGTATTGTACTATGTCTCAGTGTTACAGTGAGTGCTGTATCAGAGGTAGTGTACTCTGCCTCACTGTTACAGTGAGTGCTGTATCAGAGGTAGTGTACTATGTCTCAGTGTTACAGTGAGTGCTGTATCAGAGGTAGTGTACTCTGCCTCACTGTTACAGTGAGTGCTGTATCAGAGGTAGTGTACTCTGTCTCAGTGTTACAGTGAGTGCTGTATCAGAGGTATTGTACTATGTCTCAGTGTTACAGTGAGTGCTGTATCAGAGGTATTGTACTATGTCTCAGTGTTACAGTGAGTGCTGTATCAGAGGTAGTGTATTATGCCTCAGTGTTACAGTGAGTGCTGTATCAGAGGTAGTGCACTATGCCTCAGTGTTACAGTGTGTATCAGAGGTAGTGTACTATGTCTCAGTGTTAGAGTGAGTGCTGTATCAGAGGTAGTGTATTATGCCTCAGTGTAACAGTGAGTGCTGTATCAGAGGTAGTGTACTATGCCTCAGTGTTACAGTGAGTGCTGTATCAGAGGTAGTGCACTATGCCTCAGTGTTACAGTGTGTATCAGAGGTAGTGTACTATGTCTCAGTGTTAGAGTGAGTGCTGTATCAGAGGTAGTGTATTTTGCCTCAGTGTTAGAGTGTGTATCAGAGGTAGTGTACCATACCTCAGTGTTACAGTGAGTGCTGTATCAGAGGTAGTGCACTATGCCTCAGTGTTACAGTGTGTATCAGAGGTAGTGTACTATGTCTCAGTGTTACAGTGAGTGCTGTATCAGAGGTAGTGCACTATGCCTCAGTGTTACAGTGTGTATCAGAGGTAGTGTACTATATCTCAGTGTTAGAGTGAGTGCTGTATCAGAGGTAGTGTATTATGCCTCAGTGTTAGAGTGTGTATCAGAGGTAGTGTACCATACCTCAGTGTTACAGTGAGTGCTGCGTCAGAGGTAGTGTACTATGTCTCAGTGTTACAGTGAGTGATGTATCAGAGGTAGTGTACTCTGTCTCAGTGTTACAGTGAGTGCTGTATCAGAGGTATTGTACTATGTCTCAGTGTTACAGTGAGTGCTGTATCAGAGGTATTGTACTATGTCTCAGTGTTACAGTGAGTGCTGTATCAGAGGTAGTGTATTATGCCTCAGTGTTACAGTGAGTGCTGTATCAGAGGTAGTGCACTATGCCTCAGTGTTACAGTGTGTATCAGAGGTAGTGTACTATGTCTCAGTGTTAGAGTGAGTGCTGTATCAGAGGTAGTGTATTATGCCTCAGTGTAACAGTGAGTGCTGTATCAGAGGTAGTGTACTATGCCTCAGTGTTACAGTGAGTGCTGTATCAGAGGTAGTGCACTATGCCTCAGTGTTACAGTGTGTATCAGAGGTAGTGTACTATGTCTCAGTGTTAGAGTGAGTGCTGTATCAGAGGTAGTGTATTTTGCCTCAGTGTTAGAGTGTGTATCAGAGGTAGTGTACCATACCTCAGTGTTACAGTGAGTGCTGTATCAGAGGTAGTGCACTATGCCTCAGTGTTACAGTGTGTATCAGAGGTAGTGTACTATGTCTCAGTGTTACAGTGAGTGCTGTATCAGAGGTAGTGCACTATGCCTCAGTGTTACAGTGTGTATCAGAGGTAGTGTACTATGTCTCAGTGTTAGAGTGAGTGCTGTATCAGAGGTAGTGTATTATGCCTCAGTGTTAGAGTGTGTATCAGAGGTAGTGTACCATACCTCAGTGTTACAGTGAGTGCTGCGTCAGAGGTAGTGTACTATGTCTCAGTGTTACAGTGAGTGATGTATCAGAGGTAGTGTACTCTGTCTCAGTGTTACAGTGAGTGCTGTATCAGAGGTATTGTACTATGTCTCAGTGTTACAGTGAGTGCTGTATAAGAGGTAGTGTACTCTGCCTCACTGTTACAGTGAGTGCTGTATCAGAGGTAGTGTACTATGTCTCAGTGTTACAGTGTGTATCAGAGGTAGTGTACTATGTCTCAGTGTTAGAGTGAGTGCTGTATCAGAGGTAGTGTATTATGCCTCAGTGTAACAGTGAGTGCTGTATCAGAGGTAGTGTATTTTGCCTCAGTGTTAGAGTGTGTATCAGAGGTAGTGTACTCTGCCTCACTGTTACAGTGAGTGCTGTATCAGAGGTAGTGTACTATGTCTCAGTGTTAGAGTGAGTGCTGTATCAGAGGTAGTGTATTTTGCCTCAGTGTTAGAGTGTGTATCAGAGGTAGTGTACCATACCTCAGTGTTACAGTGAGTGCTGTATTAGAGGTAGTGCACTATGCCTCAGTTTTACAGTGTGTATCAGAGGTAGTGTACTATGTCTCAGGGTTAGAGTGAGTGCTGTATCAGAGGTAGTGTATTATGCCTCAGTGTTACAGTGAGTGCTGTATCAGAGGTAGTGCACTATGCCTCAGTGTTACAGTGTGTATCAGAGGTAGTGTACTATGTCTCAGTGTTAGATTGAGTGCTGTATCAGAGGTAGTTTATTTTGCCTCAGTGTTAGAGTGTGTATCAGAGGTAGTGTACCATACCTCAGTGTTACAGTGAGTGCTGTATCAGAGGTAGTGTACTGTGTCTCAGTGTTAAAGTGAGTGCTGTATCAGAGGTATTGTATTATGCCTCAGTGTTACAGTGAGTGCTGTATCAGAGGTAGTGTACTCTGACTCAGTGTTACAGTGAGTGCTGTATCAGAGGTAGTGTACCATACCTCAGGGTTACAGTGAGTGCTGTATCAGAGGTAGTGTACAATGCCTCAGTGTTACAGTGAGTGCTGTATCAGAGGTAGTGTACAATGCCCCCAACTGTGGCACAACTGTCCCGTTGACGTCAATGCAATAATTGCACACGCTCGTCTGACCTGGATCAGGCTGAGAGAGCTGAAGTGGGATTCAGTACAGAACGTTCCGTGGGAGAGCTTTTGGCCGTGTCATAGACGTCACCGGATTTCCTGTGTAGTGGACTACTTTTTTGTTGTTGTACAGGGCCCATTGGAGTAGTGCACTACCAAGAGAACAGGGTGCCATTTAGTCTGTAACCCTCTATAAATCCAGGACACTGTTTCTTTACCCCAAGCTGTGACACAACCCAGAGTGGACGATTGGTACTCCCATTGTCGGATTTCCTGTGTAGTGGACTACTTTTTGTTGTTGTACAGGGCCCATTGATACCCCAAGCTGTGACACAACCCAGAGTTGGACGAGTGGTACTCCCATTATCGGATTCATTCGCCTGCATAGACAGACAGCGTGAGAGTGGAGAGATAATGAATGGCTCTGATCTGGCTTATCATTGTAACTATTTATCAATATCATTACAGAGAAATCACTTAGAGTTTACCTGTAACACACTGCACTAACAGTTAGGTCTGAAACTATGTAACTGGAATAGATACAGTGTTATAATATAGCATAGGTCCCAAACAGCCCAAACAGCCCCAACAGGGCTCTAATTAAAAGGGATGCACTAGACAGGGAATAGGTTAGCATTTGTGACAGCCCCGTTCTTGATTGGCTATTGTACTTCACTCCCAAGTGGCACAGTTGTCTAAGGCATAGCATCACAGTGTGAAAGGTGTCACTACAGTCACCTGGTTTGAATCCAGGTTGAATCACATCTGGACGTGATTGTGAGTCCCATAGGTCGGTGGACAATTGGCCAAGCATCGTCCCGGTTTGGCCCGGGGTAGGCAGTCATTGTAAATAATAATTTGTTCTTAATTAGCTGACTTGCTTAGTTAAATAAAAGTGCAATTAAATAAAATAAAAAATAAATACAAAAATGCAATCAACATTACCTCTCTTCAGTCTGTTTATGCAAATAGGAACAGTTCAGTGTGCTGATTTAAAATGGTGGCGACCACAACAAACCAGGCTGGCAAGGGAAAACAGGAGAAGAAGAATCACGTATCTTTTCATTTGAGCTCGTTTGATGTTATGAAATAAAACTTCAAAGCGTTTAGGGGACTGAGTGAGTATTGGCCTGTTGTGGGCTGTGTGGGTAGGGCACGGATGAGGCTGTCTGCGTCCCAAAACGGCTCCCCAATTCCCTATAGTGCACAACGGTTGACCATAGGACTCTGCTCAAACGTAGTACACTATATAGAAGATAAGATAACATTTGGGACTCGGTTTGTATCACAGCAGCACATCAAACACCTGCTAGAACAAAAACTCTAAATTATAATTAGCTAAAATGCTAACTTGGCTACATAAATACCGATAAGTGTACAATTTAGTACACTAGCCATGCATGATAAACTGTCTGTATGTTCCTGGGTTGGACAACTGCTTTGTAAAAAGCTCTTCTTCTGTTCTTTCTGTCAGTCCAGCCTGTCGGCATGGTAATGAAGGAACTGCAGCAGTAGCAGCAGCATTGGTCTTTGTGGTGGTATGGAGGGGGACGGTGTGTTCGTGCCTGTGTGTGTGTGTGTGTGTGTGTGTGTGTGTGTGTGTGTGTGTGTGTGTGTGTGTGTGTGTGTGTGTGTGTGTGTGTGTGTGCCTGAGGGTCTGTTGGCCTGAGTGCAGAACCAGAGAGATCACGGTGACTTCATTCAGGATTGGCACCCCTTGCTGTCAGATTTACTAGAGCCAAAAGAAGACTTTTCACTTAGCAAGCTGCCTTCACAGCCACACTCAACATCATCCACAGCTCTTCTCCAGGCTGCTGCCAGAATAAACTACATGATCAGATGTATGTGGACATCTGCTCGTCAAACATCTCATTCCAAATGAATGGGGGCCTCCCGAGTGGTACAGTGGTCTAAGGCATCACTACAGACCCAGGTTCGATCACAGGCTGTGTCACAGCCGGCTGTGACCGGGAGACCCATGAGGCGCTGCACAATTGGCCCAGCGTCGTCCGGGTTAGAGGAGTGTTCGGCCGGCCGGGATTTCCTTGTCCCATCGTGCTCTAGCGACTCCTCGTTGCGGGCCGGGCGCATGCTCAAGCTCACAGAACGGGACTGCCCAGTGCTGAAACGGCTAAGATGTAAATATTGTTTGTCCACGGTGGAAACACGTACTACTGAGTTTGAACCTGCCTCTGAAAGCAACGTCAGCACAAGAACTGTTCGCCGGAAGTATCATGAAAATAGTTTCCATGCCCGAGCAGCCACGCATAAGCCTAAAATCACCATGCGCAATGCCAAGGTGTCAGCTGGAGTGGTGTAAAGGTCTCCGCTATTGGACTGTGGAGCAGTAGAAATGTGTTATCTGGAGTAATGAGTCACACGTCAATATCTGGCAATCTGATGGATGAATTTGGGTTTGGAGGATAACAGGAGAATGCCACCTGCCCCAATGCATAGTACCAAAAGTTTGGTAGAAGAGGAAGAGTACAATAGTATGAAGTATAATCCATCCATTATAGAATACTATATAGTATAATCCATCAATCATCTACTATATAGTATAATACATCACTTATAGGATACTATATAGTATAATCCATCAATTATCTACTATATAGTATAATACATCCCTTGTAGGATACTATATAGTATAATCCGTCAATTATCTACTATATAGTATAATACATCACTTATAGGATACTATATAGTATAATCCATCAATGATCTACTATATAGTATAATACATCCCTTATAGGATACTATATAGTATAATACATCCCTTATAGGATACTATATAGTATAATACATCACTTATAGGATACTATATAGTATAATCCATCAATTATCTACTATATAGTATAATACATCCCTTATAGGATACTATGTAGTATAATCCATCAATTTTCTACTATATAGTATAATACATCACTTATAGGATACTATATAGTATAATCCATCAATTATCTACTATATAGTATAATACATCCCTTGTAGGATACTATATAGTATAATCCATCAATTATCTACTATATAGTATAATACATCACTTATAGGATACTATATAGTATAATCCATCAATTATCTACTATATAGTATAATACATCCCTTATAGGATACTATATAGTATAATCCATCAATTATCTACTATATAGTATAATACATCACTTATAGGATACTATATAGTATAATCCATCAATTATCTACTATATAGTATAATACATCCCTTATAGGATACTATATAGTATAATCCATCAATTATCTACTATATAGTATAATACATCCCTTATAGGATACTATATAGTATAATACATCACTTATAGGATAGTATACAGTATAATACATCCCTTATATGATACTATATAGTATAATCCATCAATTATCTACTATATAGTATAATACATCACTTATAGGATACTATATAGTAAAATCCATCAATTATCTACTATATAGTATAATACATCACTTATAGGATACTATATAGTATAATCCATCAATTATCTACTATATAGTATAATACATCCCTTGTAGGATACTATATAGTATAATACATCACTTATAGGATAGTATACAGTATAATACATCCCTTATATGATACTATATAGTATAATCCATCAATTATCTACTATATAGTATAATACATCACTTATAGGATACTATATAGTAAAATCCATCAATTATCTACTATATAGTATAATACATCCCTTATAGGATACTATATAGTATAATACATCCCTTATAGGATACTATATAGTATAATACATCCCTTATAGGATACTATATAGTATAATACATCATTTATATTATACTAAAAAGTATAATACATAATTTATCTACAAGATATTATAATACATCATTCATCTACTGCATAGTATTATACATCATTTATCTACTATATAGTATAATCCATTCCTTATCTACTATATAGTATAATAAATAATTGATCTACTATATAGTATAATACATAATTGATCTACTGAATAGTATAATACATAATTTATCTACTATATAGTATAATACATCATTTATCTACTATATAGAATAATACATCCCTTATCTACTGTATAGTATAATCCATTCCTTATCTACTATATGGTATAATACATCATTTATCTACTACATAGTATAATACATACCTTATAGGATACTATATAGTATAATCCATCACTTATAGTATACTATATAGTATAATCCATCACTTATAGGATACTATATAGTATAATACATCCCTTATAGGATACTATATAGTGTAATACATCATTTATCTACTATATAGTATAATCCATCACTTATAGTATACTATATAGTATAATCCATCACTTATAGGATACTATATAGTATAATCCATCACTTATAGGATACTATATAGTATAATACATCCCTTATAGGATACTATATAGTGTAATACATCATTTATCTACTATATAGTATAATCCATCACTTATAGTATACTATATAGTATAATCCATCACTTATAGGATACTATATAGTATAATACATCCCTTATAGTATACTATATAGTGTAAGACATCATTTATCTACTACATAGTATAATACATACCTTATAGTATACTATATAGTATAATCCATCACTTATAGTATACTATATAGTATAATACATCCCTTATAGTATACTATATAGTATAATACATCCCTTATAGTATACTATATAGTATAATACATCCCTTATAGTATACTATATAGTATAATACATCCCTTATAGGATACTATATAGTATAATCCATCAATTATCTACTATATAGTATAATCCATCAATTATCTACTATATAGTATAATACATCCCTTATAGGATACTATATAGTATAATCCATCAATTATCTACTATATAGTATAATACATCCCTTATAGGATACTATATAGTATAATACATCACTTATAGGATAGTATACAGTATAATACATCCCTTATATGATACTATATAGTATAATCCATCAATTATCTACTATATAGTATAATACATCACTTATAGGATACTATATAGTAAAATCCATCAATTATCTACTATATAGTATAATACATCACTTATAGGATACTATATAGTATAATCCATCAATTATCTACTATATAGTATAATACATCCCTTGTAGGATACTATATAGTATAATACATCACTTATAGGATAGTATACAGTATAATACATCCCTTATATGATACTATATAGTATAATCCATCAATTATCTACTATATAGTATAATACATCACTTATAGGATACTATATAGTAAAATCCATCAATTATCTACTATATAGTATAATACATCCCTTATAGGATACTATATAGTATAATACATCCCTTATAGGATACTATATAGTATAATACATCCCTTATAGGATACTATATAGTATAATACATCCCTTATAGGATACTATATAGTATAATACATCCCTTATAGGATACTATATAGTATAATACATCATTTATATTATACTAAAAAGTATAATACATAATTTATCTACAAGATATTATAATACATCATTCATCTACTGTATAGTATTATACATCATTTATCTACTATATAGTATAATCCATTCCTTATCTACTATATAGTATAATAAATAATTGATCTACTATATAGTATAATACATAATTGATCTACTGAATAGTATATTACATCATTTATCTACTATATAGTATAATACATCATTTATCTACTATATAGAATAATACATCCCTTATCTACTGTATAGTATAATCCATTCCTTATCTACTATATGTTATAATACATCATTTATCTACTACATAGTATAATACATACTTTATAGGATACTATATAGTATAATCCATCTCTTATAGTATACTATATAGTATAATCCATCACTTATAGGATACTATATAGTATAATACATCCCTTATAGGATACTATATAGTGTAATACATCATTTATCTACTATATAGTATAATCCATCACTTATAGTATACTACATAGTATAATCCATCACTTATAGGATACTATATAGTATAATCCATCACTTATAGGATACTATATAGTATAATACATCCCTTATAGGATACTATATAGTGTAATACATCATTTATCTACTATATAGTATAATCCATCACTTATAGTATACTATATAGTATAATCCATCACTTATAGGATACTATATAGTACAATACATCCCTTATAGTATACTATATAGTGTAATACATCATTTATCTACTACATAGTATAATACATACCTTATAGTATACTATATAGTATAATCCATCACTTATAGTATACTATATAGTATAATACATCCCTTATAGGATACTATATAGTATAATACATCCCTTATAGGATACTATATAGTATAATCCATCACTTATAGTATACTATATAGTATAATACATCCCTTATAGTATACTATATAGTATAATACATCCCTTATAGTATACTATATAGTATAATACATCCCTTATAGTATACTATATAGTATAATACATCCCTTATAGGATACTATATAGTATAATCCATCAATTATCTACTATATAGTATAATACATCACTTATAGGATACTATATAGTATAATCCATCAATTATCTACTATATAGTATAATACATCCCTTATAGGATACTATATAGTATAATCCATCAATTATCTACTATATAGTATAATACATCCCTTATAGGATACTATATAGTATAATACATCACTTATAGGATAGTATACAGTATAATACATCCCTTATATGATACTATATAGTATAATCCATCAATTATCTACTATATAGTATAATACATCACTTATAGGATACTATATAGTAAAATCCATCAATTATCTACTATATAGTATAATACATCACTTATAGGATACTATATAGTATAATCCATCAATTATCTACTATATAGTATAATACATCCCTTGTAGGATACTATATAGTATAATACATCACTTATAGGATAGTATACAGTATAATACATCCCTTATATGATACTATATAGTATAATCCATCAATTATCTACTATATAGTATAATACATCACTTATAGGATACTATATAGTAAAATCCATCAATTATCTACTATATAGTATAATACATCCCTTATAGGATACTATATAGTATAATACATCCCTTATAGGATACTATATAGTATAATACATCCCTTATAGGATACTATATAGTATAATACATCCCTTATAGGATACTATATAGTATAATACATCCCTTATAGGATACTATATAGTATAATACATCATTTATATTATACTAAAAAGTATAATACATAATTTATCTACAAGATATTATAATACATCATTCATCTACTGTATAGTATTATACATCATTTATCTACTATATAGTATAATCCATTCCTTATCTACTATATAGTATAATAAATAATTGATCTACTATATAGTATAATACATAATTGATCTACTGAATAGTATATTACATCATTTATCTACTATATAGTATAATACATCATTTATCTACTATATAGAATAATACATCCCTTATCTACTGTATAGTATAATCCATTCCTTATCTACTATATGGTATAATACATCATTTATCTACTACATAGTATAATACATACTTTATAGGATACTATATAGTATAATCCATCTCTTATAGTATACTATATAGTATAATCCATCACTTATAGGATACTATATAGTATAATACATCCCTTATAGGATACTATATAGTGTAATACATCATTTATCTACTATATAGTATAATCCATAACTTATAGTATACTACATAGTATAATCCATCACTTATAGGATACTATATAGTATAATCCATCACTTATAGGATACTATATAGTATAATACATCCCTTATAGGATACTATATAGTGTAATACATCATTTATCTACTATATAGTATAATCCATCACTTATAGTATACTATATAGTATAATCCATCACTTATAGGATACTATATAGTACAATACATCCCTTATAGTATACTATATAGTGTAATACATCATTTATCTACTACATAGTATAATACATACCTTATAGTATACTATATAGTATAATCCATCACTTATAGTATACTATATAGTATAATACATCCCTTATAGTATACTATATAGTATAATACATCCCTTATAGTATACTATATAGTATAATACATCCCTTATAGTATACTATATAGTATAATACATCCCTTATAGTATACTATATAGTATAATACATCCCTTATAGTATACTATATAGTATAATACATCCCTTATAGTATACTATATAGTATAATACATCCCTTATAGGATACTATATAGTAAAATACATCATTTATCAAGAATATGTTATAATACATTCCTTATTTACTATATAGTATAATAAATAATGTATATACTGTATAGTATAATACATCCCTTATAGGATACTATATAGTGTAATACATCATTTATCTACTATATAGTATAATCCATCACTTATAGTATACTATATAGTATAATCCATCACTTATAGGATACTATATAGTACAATACATCCCTTATAGTATACTATATAGTGTAATACATCATTTATCTACTACATAGTATAATACATACCTTATAGTATACTATATAGTATAATCCATCACTTATAGTATACTATATAGTATAATACATCCCTTATAGGATACTATATAGTATAATACATCCCTTATAGGATACTATATAGTATAATCCATCACTTATAGTATACTATATAGTATAATACATCCCTTATAGTATACTATATAGTATAATACATCCCTTATAGTATACTATATAGTATAATACATCCCTTATAGTATACTATATAGTATAATACATCCCTTATAGGATACTATATAGTATAATCCATCAATTATCTACTATATAGTATAATACATCACTTATAGGATACTATATAGTATAATCCATCAATTATCTACTATATAGTATAATACATCCCTTATAGGATACTATATAGTATAATCCATCAATTATCTACTATATAGTATAATACATCCCTTATAGGATACTATATAGTATAATACATCACTTATAGGATAGTATACAGTATAATACATCCCTTATATGATACTATATAGTATAATCCATCAATTATCTACTATATAGTATAATACATCACTTATAGGATACTATATAGTAAAATCCATCAATTATCTACTATATAGTATAATACATCACTTATAGGATACTATATAGTATAATCCATCAATTATCTACTATATAGTATAATACATCCCTTGTAGGATACTATATAGTATAATACATCACTTATAGGATAGTATACAGTATAATACATCCCTTATATGATACTATATAGTATAATCCATCAATTATCTACTATATAGTATAATACATCACTTATAGGATACTATATAGTAAAATCCATCAATTATCTACTATATAGTATAATACATCCCTTATAGGATACTATATAGTATAATACATCCCTTATAGGATACTATATAGTATAATACATCCCTTATAGGATACTATATAGTATAATACATCCCTTATAGGATACTATATAGTATAATACATCCCTTATAGGATACTATATAGTATAATACATCATTTATATTATACTAAAAAGTATAATACATAATTTATCTACAAGATATTATAATACATCATTCATCTACTGTATAGTATTATACATCATTTATCTACTATATAGTATAATCCATTCCTTATCTACTATATAGTATAATAAATAATTGATCTACTATATAGTATAATACATAATTGATCTACTGAATAGTATATTACATCATTTATCTACTATATAGTATAATACATCATTTATCTACTATATAGAATAATACATCCCTTATCTACTGTATAGTATAATCCATTCCTTATCTACTATATGGTATAATACATCATTTATCTACTACATAGTATAATACATACTTTATAGGATACTATATAGTATAATCCATCTCTTATAGTATACTATATAGTATAATCCATCACTTATAGGATACTATATAGTATAATACATCCCTTATAGGATACTATATAGTGTAATACATCATTTATCTACTATATAGTATAATCCATAACTTATAGTATACTACATAGTATAATCCATCACTTATAGGATACTATATAGTATAATCCATCACTTATAGGATACTATATAGTATAATACATCCCTTATAGGATACTATATAGTGTAATACATCATTTATCTACTATATAGTATAATCCATCACTTATAGTATACTATATAGTATAATCCATCACTTATAGGATACTATATAGTACAATACATCCCTTATAGTATACTATATAGTGTAATACATCATTTATCTACTACATAGTATAATACATACCTTATAGTATACTATATAGTATAATCCATCACTTATAGTATACTATATAGTATAATACATCCCTTATAGTATACTATATAGTATAATACATCCCTTATAGTATACTATATAGTATAATACATCCCTTATAGTATACTATATAGTATAATACATCCCTTATAGTATACTATATAGTATAATACATCCCTTATAGTATACTATATAGTATAATACATCCCTTATAGTATACTATATAGTATAATACATCCCTTATAGGATACTATATAGTAAAATACATCATTTATCAAGAATATGTTATAATACATTCCTTATTTACTATATAGTATAATAAATAATGTATATACTGTATAGTATAATACATCCCTTATCTAATATATAGTATGATACACCATTTATCTACTGTATTGTACAATACATCCCTATTATACTATATAGTATACTGTATCCCTTATCTACTATATAGGATAATCTAATCCTTATCTACAATATAGTATAATCCATCAATTATAGGATACTATATAGTATAATCCATTCCTTATCTACAATATAGTGTAATACATAATTTATCTACTATATAGTATAATACATCACTTATAGGATACTATATAGTATAATACATCACTTATAGGATACTATATAGTATAATACATCCCTTATAGGATACTATATAGTATAATACATCCCTTATAGGATACTATATAGTATAATCCATCAATTATCTACTATATAGTATAATACATCCCTTATAGAATACTATATAGAATAATACATCCCTTATAGGATACTATATAGAATAATACATCCCTTATAGGATACTATATAGAATAATACATCCCTTATAGGATACTATATAGTATAATACATCATTTATAGAATACTATATAGTATAATACATCTTCAAAATAATGTGCAGTGGAAAAATAATAGATTTTCCCGTTAATGGTAGATTTCATATAATAGTAAATGCTTTGATTTTACAGAGCAACGATCATTAATGTTTTTTCCTTGAACATTTGTGTGTATCGTCTAGCGATTCCAGAGTATCTTAAAAACATATCCCTACGACCTGGGGTCAGGCCCATCTAGCAACACACAATTACAGTCCATCGACACAGGACCGCAGGGACCTTTGAAACACACACACACACACACACACACACACACACACACACACACACACACACACACACACACACACACACACACACACACACACACACACACACACACACACACATTCAGACACAGACACAAAGACACTCAGACAAAGACACACACACACACACACACACACACACACACACACACACACACACACACACACACACACACACACACACACACACACACACACACACACACACACACACACACACACACACAGGACCAAGTCCACAGCGCAGGTGGATAATGGAGTAATTACCTTCACACAGTGGTGACGCCATTAACCCCAAATAACTCCACCAGCTCTATTAGTGGCTGAGATAATATAACACCCTATCTGGTGACAGGCCTAACAGCTGCATTAAAATGACAAGACAACGAGAGGGGGAGAGAAAGAAAGATTGAGGGAGCGAGAGAGAGAGAAAGAGAAAGAGAAAGACAAAGACAAAGAGAAAGAGAAAGAGAGAGAGAAAGAGAGAGAAAGAGAGAGAGAGAGAGAGAGAGAGAGAGGGCAGAGCTACACACAGACTGTGAGAGGAGCAACTGGCCCAACCAACTGAGTGACATTAAACAAATGCTGAGTCTACTATGCTCACGTGATAGGTCGAGGGTCATGGTAAGATGAGCACAATAACTCCACCATCCTCATTCTACATCCACCCAAGTGGCATGACACAAATTCTATCTCATTAAATTATAAACAAATCACATTTGCAAAATAAGAGTTTACTTTGATTGAAAAATCCTATTTTAATAGTTATTGTTGGAATTGTGAGTGTTTATCTCATTTTGAAGGTAAAGAAAGAAAATAAAAGTTATGAAATCTTTTTACTTTAAATGTTGGAATGTACACGGATTGAAGTCCTCTGCATTTGGACTAAAGAGCAGAAACCCAGACTTCCTGAAAGAAATTGCTGATGTTGATATTGTAGTACTACAGGAAACATGGTGCAGAGGTGATGTTTACACTGGCTGTCCACTAGGTTATAGGGAGATAATCATACCATCCACCAAATTTAAAGGAATCAGACAGGGCAGAGACTCAGGGGGAATGCTAATATGGTATAAATCTGAACTAATTCATTCAATCGAATTGATCAAAACAGGAGAATTCTTTATATAGTTAAAAATCAACAAGGTTTCTCCATTCTAGAAATTAGTCCCTTTCAGGCCCAAGGCCACGTACTGGTCTGTGGAGACCTGAATGCTAGAACAACAGAAGAACCAGACACTATTCAGTCATGGGGATAAACACCGACCAGGAAGCAACAACCTGTGCCTCCCTACATACCCCCACAGAAACAACTATGACAA
Organism: Oncorhynchus clarkii lewisi; assembly: GCF_045791955.1. Lineage (NCBI taxonomy): Eukaryota > Metazoa > Chordata > Actinopteri > Salmoniformes > Salmonidae > Oncorhynchus > Oncorhynchus clarkii. The sequence goes on along the minus strand of NW_027258222.1, from coordinate 50,793 downwards.
AGTGAAAAACAAAAACGGAGTACAGCTCGTGAAGCTCTGTCGAACACTGGGTCTATACATAGTCAATGGTAGGCTGAGAGAGGACTCTTTTGGTCGGTACACCTACTGCTCTGTGGAACACTGGGTCTGTACATAGTCAATGGTAGGCTGACAGGGGACTCTTTTGGTCGGTACACCTACTGCTCTGTGGAACACTGGGTCTGTACATAATCAATGGTAGGCTGAGAGGGGACTCTTTTGGTAGGTACTCCTACAGCTCATCCCTTGGCAGCAGCACTGTAGACTACTTCCTCACCGACCTAAACCCAAGAGTATCTCAGAGCCTTCACAGTCAGCCCACTAACACCTCTCTCAGAGCCTTCACAGTCAGCCCACTAACACCTCACCACAGTAAAATCACAGTGGATCTGAGAAGAGCAGAACACAACCATGAAGCATCATGGCCCAATAAATGACATAGTACAAAGCAGGCCTATAGATGGAGTGCAAACAGTACAGACATCTACCAAAAAGCAATTAGTAGCCAAAAAATACAATCTCTCCTGGACAACTTTTTAGCCTTAACATTCTCCTTCAGCAATGAAGGTGTACATTTGGCTGTTTGGAACATAAACTTTACATTTGACAAATTAGCCTCCTTGGCTAATTTAAATAAGCATAAGAGCAAACCAGAAATAACAGATAACGAAAAATGGTTTGATAATGATTGCAAAAATCTAAGAAAGTAATTGAGAAATATATCTAATCAAAAACACAGAGAACCAGACAACAAAAATATACGCCTTCAATATGGAGAAACACTGAAGCAATACAAACACACCCTGAGAATAAAAAAGGAACAGCACATTAGAAATCAGATGGATGGAGTTGAGGAATCCATAGAATCAAACCACTTCTGGGGGAATTTGAATAAATTAAACAAACCTCATCAGGAGGAATTGGCTATCCAAAATGGGGATGTGTGGAGAAATCACTTTGCAAAACTCCACAGCAATATAACAAAGAGTCCAGAACAAAAAGATATGCAAGAAAAATGACAAATCATTGAATCAGCAGGCAAAGACTATCAGAATCCTGTGGATCCCCCAATTACAGAAGAAGAATTATTGGAAAAACTACGCTCCAACCCAAAAAGGCCTGTGGTGCTGATGGTATTTTAAATGAAATGATCAAATATACAGACCACAAATTCAAATTGGCTATACTCAAACTCTTCAACATTATCCTCACTGCAGGTATTTTCCCCGAAATTTGGAACCAGGGATTGATCAAACCAATCTATAAAAATGGAGACAAATTTGACCCAAATAATTACAGAGGAATTTGCGTTAACAGCAACTTGGGGAACATTTTTTGCAGTATTATAAATAGCAGACTACATAATTTCCTTGACAATGTCCTGAGCAGAAGCAAGATTGGATTTAAAAAAAAATGTTGTACAACAGACCACATTTAACCAAAAACAAAGGCTAAATCTACTCGTGTTTTGTCGATTTCAAGAAAGCATTTGTTTCAATGTGGCACGAAGATCTTTTTTATAAATTAACAGAAAGTGGTATTGGAGGGAAAACATATGATGTTATTAAATCAATGTACACTAAAAACAAATGTGCGGTTAAAATTGACATCAAGCAAACAGACTTCTTCTCTCAGGGACGGGGAGTGAAACAGGGCTGCCCAATAAGCCCAACTCTATTTAACATCTACATTAATGAATTAACAACAAGCAAACAGACTTCTTCTCTCAGGGACGGGGAGTGAAACAGGGCTGCCCAATAAGTCCAACAATATTTAACGTCTACATTAATGAATTGGCAAAAACATTAGAAGAATCGGCAGCACCTGGTATCACCCTACACAATACTAAAATCAAGTGTCTGCTGTAGACAGATGACCTGGTGCTGCTGTCTCCCACTAAGGAGGGTCTGCTGTAGACAGATGACCTGGTGCTGCTGTCTCCCACTAAGGAGGGTCTGCAGTAGACAGATGGCCTGGTGCTGCTGTCTCCCACTAAGGAGGGTCTGCTGTAGACAGATGACCTGGTGCTGCTGTCTCCCACTAAGGAGGGTCTGCTGTAGACAGATGACCTGGTGCTGCTGTCTCCCACTAAGTAGGGTCTGCTGTAGACAAATTATCTGGTGCTGCTGTCTCCCACTAAGGAGGGTCTGCTGTAGACAGATGACCTGGTGCTGCTGTCTCCCACTAAGGAGGGTCTGCTGTAGACAGATGACCTGGTGCTGCTGTCTCCCACTAAGGATGGTCTGCTGTAGACAGATGGCCTGGTGCTGCTGTCTCCCACTAAGGAGGGTCTGCTGTCTCCCACTAAGGAGGGTCTGCTGTAGACAGATGTCCTGGTGCTGCTGTCTGCCACTAAGGAGGGTCTGCTGTAGACAGATGACCTGGTGCTGCTGTCTCCCACTAAGGAGGGTCTGCTGTAGACAGATGGCCTGGTGCTGCTGTCTCCCACTAAGGAGGGTCTGCTGTCTCCCACTAAGGAGGGTCTGCTGTAGACAGATGGCCTGGTGCTGCTGTCTCCCACTAAGGAGGGTCTGCTGTAGACAGATGAACTGGTGCTGCTGTCTCCCACTAAGGAGGGTCTGCTGTAGACAGATGGCCTGGTGCTGCTGTCTCCCACTAAGGAGGGTCTGCTGTAGACAGATGACCTGGTGCTGCTGTCTCCCACTAAGGAGGGTCTGCTGTAGACAGATGACCTGGTGCTGCTGTCTCCCACTAAGGAGGGTTGCTGTAGACAGATGACCTGGTGCTGCTGTCTCCCACTAAGGAGGGTCTGCTGTAGACAGATGACCTGGTGCTGCTGTCTCCCACTAAGGAGGGTCTGCTGTAGACAGATGACCTGGTGCTGCTGTCTCCCACTAAGGAGGGTTGCTGTAGACAGATGACCTGGTGCTGCTGTCTCCCACTAAGGAGGGTCTGCTGTAGACAGATGTCCTGGTGCTGCTGTCTCCCACTAAGGAGGGTTTGCTGTAGACAGATGACCTGGTGCTGCTGCCTCCCACTAAAGAGGGGTTACAGCAGCACCTAGATCGTCTTCACAGGTTCTGTCAGTCCTGGGCTTTGACCGTTAACCACAGGTTCTGTCAGACCTGGGTTCTGACCGTTAATCACAGGTTCTGTCAGACCTGGACTCTGACCGTTAATCACAGGTTCTGTCAGACCTGGACTCTGACCGTTAAACCACAGGTTCTGTCAGACCTGGGTTCTGACCGTTAATCACAGGTTCTGTCAGACCTGGACTCTGACCGTTAACCACAGGTTCTGTCAGACCTGGACTC